>NW_028247754.1:0-95613 GCF_964263255.1 Lissotriton vulgaris | reverse complement strand
CTTTTTAAACCCTCACAGTGACCAAAACTGCCATTTTTACAGAGTTTTGCTTACTCAAAATCTTCAATTTTGACCAATTTCAGGCACAGAAATGACTTTAAACACACTTATTTTAGTTGAAAAAGTAATAACTCACATCCAACCGTCATTTAAAGTCAAAAGATTAAATGTTAAAATTTCATCAATATTGACCATTTTTTCAACGTTCGACTGGTCCGGGGTCATCGTTTTTCATCAGAAAATTGATTTTTTGGACTCTACCAAAAATGATTCAAAATGTCATTTGGATCGGGCCTCATGTTGAATAACCACTTTTTAAACCCTCACAGTGACCAAAACTGCCATTTTTACAGAGTTTTGCTTACTCAAAATCTTCAATTTTGACCAATTTCAGGCACAGAAATGACTTTAAACACACTTATTTTAGTTGAAAAAGTAATAACTCACATCCAACCGTCATTTAAAGTCAAAAGATTAAATGTTAAAATTTCATCAATATTGACCATTTTTTCAACGTTCGACTGGTCCGGGGTCATCGTTTTTCATCAGAAAATTGATTTTTTGGACTCTACCAAAAATGATTCAAAATGTCATTTGGATCGGGCCTCATGTTGAATAACCACTTTTTAAACCCTCACAGTGACCAAAATTGCCATTTTTACAGAGTTTTGCTTACTCAAAATCTTCAATTTTGACAAATTTCAGGCACAGAAATGACTTTAAACACACTTATTTTAGTTGAAAAAGTAATAACTCACATCCAACCGTCATTTAAAGTCAAAAGATTAAATGTTAAAATTTCATCAATATTGACCATTTTTTCAACGTTCGACTGGTCCGGGGTCATCGTTTTTCATCAGAAAATTGATTTTTTGGACTCTACCAAAAATGATTCAAAATGTCATTTTGATCGGGCCTCATGTTGAATAACCACTTTTTAAACCCTCACAGTGACCAAAACTGCCATTTTTACAGAGTTTTGCTTACTCAAAATCTTCAATTTTGACCAATTTCAGGCACAGAAATGACTTTAAACACACTTATTTTAGTTGAAAAAGTAATAACTCACATCCAACCGTCATTTAAAGTCAAAAGATTAAATGTTAAAATTTCATCAATATTGACCATTTTTTCAACGTTCGACTGGTCCGGGGTCATCGTTTTTCATCAGAAAATGGATTTTTTGGACTCTACCAAAAATGATTCAAAATGTCATTTGGATCGGGCCTCATGTTGAATAACCACTTTTTAAACCCTCACAGTGACCAAAACTGCCATTTTTACAGAGTTTTGCTTACTCAAAATCTTCAATTATGACCAATTTCAGGCACAGAAATGACTTTAAACACACTTATTTTAGTTGAAAAAGTAATAACTCACATCCAACCGTCATTTAAAGTCAAAAGATTAAATGTTAAAATTTCATCAATATTGACCATTTTTTCAACGTTCGACTGGTCCGGGGTCATCGTTTTTCATCAGAAAATTGATTTTTTAAACTCTACCAAAAATGATTCAAAATGTCATTTTGATCGGGCCTCATGTTGAATAACCACTTTTTAAACCCTCGTGTGACCAAAACTGCCATTTTTACAGAGTTTTGCTTACTCAAAATCTTCAATTTTGACCAATTTCAGGCACAGAAATGACTTTAAACACACTTATTTTAGTTGAAAAAGTAATAACTCACATCCAACCGTCATTTAAAGTCAAAAGATTAAATGTTAAAATGTCATCAATATTGACCATTTTTTCAACGTTCGACTGGTCCGGGGTCATCGTTTTTCATCAGAAAATGGATTTTTTGGACTCTACCAAAAATGATTCAAAATGTCATTTGGATCGGGCCTCATGTTGAATAACCACTTTTTAAACCCTCACAGTGACCAAAACTGCCATTTTTACAGAGTTTTGCTTACTCAAAATCTTCAATTTTGACCAATTTCAGGCACAGAAATGACTTTAAACACACTTATTTTAGTTGAAAAAGTAATAACTCACATCCAACCGTCATTTAAAGTCAAAAGATTAAATGTTAAAATTTCATCAATATTGACCATTTTTTCAACGTTCAACTAGTCCGGGGTCATCGTTTTTCATCAGAAAATTGATTTTTTGGACTCTACCAAAAATGATTCAAAATGTCATTTGGATCGGGCCTCATGTTGAATAACCACTTTTTAAACCCTCACAGTGACCAAAACTGCCATTTTTACAGAGTTTTGCTTACTCAAAATCTTCAATTTTGACCAATTTCAGGCACAGAAATGACTTTAAACACACTTATTTTAGTTGAAAAAGTAATAACTCACATCCAACCGTCATTTAAAGTCAAAAGATTAAATGTTAAAATTTCATCAATATTGACCATTTTTTCAACGTTCGACTGGTCCGGGGTCATCGTTTTTCATCAGAAAATTGATTTTTTGGACTCTACCAAAAATGATTCAAAATGTCATTTGGATCGGGCCTCATGTTGAATAACCACTTTTTAAACCCTCACAGTGACCAAAACTGCCATTTTTACAGAGTTTTGCTTACTCAAAATCTTCAATTTTGACCAATTTCAGGCACAGAAATGACTTTAAACACACTTATTTTAGTTGAAAAAGTAATAACTCACATCCAACCGTCATTTAAAGTCAAAAGATTAAATGTTAAAATTTCATCAATATTGACCATTTTTTCAACGTTCGACTGGTCCGGGGTCATCGTTTTTCATCAGAAAATTGATTTTTTGGACTCTACCAAAAATGATTCAAAATGTCATTTGGATCGGGCCTCATGTTGAATAACCACTTTTTAAACCCTCACAGTGACCAAAACTGCCATTTTTACAGAGTTTTGCTTACTCAAAATCTTCAATTTTGACCAATTTCAGGCACAGAAATGACTTTAAACACACTTATTTTAGTTGAAAAAGTAATAACTCACATCCAACCGTCATTTAAAGTCAAAAGATTAAATGTTAAAATTTCATCAATATTGACCATTTTTTCAACGTTCGACTGGTCCGGGGTCATCGTTTTTCATCAGAAAATGGATTTTTTGGACTCTACCAAAAATGATTCAAAATGTCATTTGGATCGGGCCTCATGTTGAATAACCACTTTTTAAACCCTCACAGTGACCAAAACTGCCATTTTTACAGAGTTTTGCTTACTCAAAATCTTCAATTATGACCAATTTCAGGCACAGAAATGACTTTAAACACACTTATTTTAGTTGAAAAAGTAATAACTCACATCCAACCGTCATTTAAAGTCAAAAGATTAAATGTTAAAATTTCATCAATATTGACCATTTTTTCAACGTTCGACTGGTCCGGGGTCATCGTTTTTCATCAGAAAATTGATTTTTTAAACTCTACCAAAAATGATTCAAAATGTCATTTTGATCGGGCCTCATGTTGAATAACCACTTTTTAAACCCTCGTGGTGACCAAAACTGCCATTTTTACAGAGTTTTGCTTACTCAAAATCTTCAATTTTGACCAATTTCAGGCACAGAAATGACTTTAAACACACTTATTTTAGTTGAAAAAGTAATAACTCACATCCAACCGTCATTTAAAGTCAAAAGATTAAATGTTAAAATGTCATCAATATTGACCATTTTTTCAACGTTCGACTGGTCCGGGGTCATCGTTTTTCATCAGAAAATGGATTTTTTGGACTCTACCAAAAATGATTCAAAATGTCATTTGGATCGGGCCTCATGTTGAATAACCACTTTTTAAACCCTCACAGTGACCAAAACTGCCATTTTTACAGAGTTTTGCTTACTCAAAATCTTCAATTTTGACCAATTTCAGGCACAGAAATGACTTTAAACACACTTATTTTAGTTGAAAAAGTAATAACTCACATCCAACCGTCATTTAAAGTCAAAAGATTAAATGTTAAAATTTCATCAATATTGACCATTTTTTCAACGTTCAACTAGTCCGGGGTCATCGTTTTTCATCAGAAAATTGATTTTTTGGACTCTACCAAAAATGATTCAAAATGTCATTTGGATCGGGCCTCATGTTGAATAACCACTTTTTAAACCCTCACAGTGACCAAAACTGCCATTTTTACAGAGTTTTGCTTACTCAAAATCTTCAATTTTGACCAATTTCAGGCACAGAAATGACTTTAAACACACTTATTTTAGTTGAAAAAGTAATAACTCACATCCAACCGTCATTTAAAGTCAAAAGATTAAATGTTAAAATTTCATCAATATTGACCATTTTTTCAACGTTCGACTGGTCCGGGGTCATCGTTTTTCATCAGAAAATTGATTTTTTGGACTCTACCAAAAATGATTCAAAATGTCATTTGGATCGGGCCTCATGTTGAATAACCACTTTTTAAACCCTCACAGTGACCAAAACTGCCATTTTTACAGAGTTTTGCTTACTCAAAATCTTCAATTTTGACCAATTTCAGGCACAGAAATGACTTTAAACACACTTATTTTAGTTGAAAAAGTAATAACTCACATCCAACCGTCATTTAAAGTCAAAAGATTAAATGTTAAAATTTCATCAATATTGACCATTTTTTCAACGTTCGACTGGTCCGGGGTCATCGTTTTTCATCAGAAAATTGATTTTTTGGACTCTACCAAAAATGATTCAAAATGTCATTTGGATCGGGCCTCATGTTGAATAACCACTTTTTAAACCCTCACAGTGACCAAAACTGCCATTTTTACAGAGTTTTGCTTACTCAAAATCTTCAATTTTGACCAATTTCAGGCACAGAAATGACTTTAAACACACTTATTTTAGTTGAAAAAGTAATAACTCACATCCAACCGTCATTTAAAGTCAAAAGATTCAATATTAAAATTTCATCAATATTGACCATTTTTTCAACGTTCGACTGGTCCGGGGTCATCGTTTTTCATCAGAAAATTGATTTTTTGGACTCTACCAGAAATGATTCAAAATGTCATTTTGATCGGGCCTCATGTTGAATAACCACTTTTTAAACCCTCACAGTGACCAAAACTGCCATTTTTACAGAGTTTTGCTTACTCAAAATCTTCAATATTGACCAATTTCAGGCACAGAAATGACTTTAAACACACTTATTTTAGTTGAAAAAGTAATAACTCACATCCAACCGTCATTTAAAGTCAAAAGATTAAATGTTAAAATTTCATCAATATTGACCATTTTTTCAACGTTCGACTGGTCCGGGGTCATCGTTTTTCATCAGAAAATTGATTTTTTGGACTCTACCAAAAATGATTCAAAATGTCATTTGGATCGGGCCTCATGTTGAATAACCACTTTTTAAACCCTCACAGTGACCAAAATTGCCATTTTTACAGAGTTTTGCTTACTCAAAATCTTCAATTTTGACAAATTTCAGGCACAGAAATGACTTTAAACACACTTATTTTAGTTGAAAAAGTAATAACTCACATCCAACCGTCATTTAAAGTCAAAAGATTAAATGTTAAAATTTCATCAATATTGACCATTTTTTCAACGTTCGACTGGTCCGGGGTCATCGTTTTTCATCAGAAAATTGATTTTTTGGACTCTACCAAAAATGATTCAAAATGTCATTTTGATCGGGCCTCATGTTGAATAACCACTTTTTAAACCCTCACAGTGACCAAAACTGCCATTTTTACAGAGTTTTGCTTACTCAAAATCTTCAATTTTGACCAATTTCAGGCACAGAAATGACTTTAAACACACTTATTTTAGTTGAAAAAGTAATAACTCACATCCAACCGTCATTTAAAGTCAAAAGATTAAATGTTAAAATTTCATCAATATTGACCATTTTTTCAACGTTCGACTGGTCCGGGGTCATCGTTTTTCATCAGAAAATGGATTTTTTGGACTCTACCAAAAATGATTCAAAATGTCATTTGGATCGGGCCTCATGTTGAATAACCACTTTTTAAACCCTCACAGTGACCAAAACTGCCATTTTTACAGAGTTTTGCTTACTCAAAATCTTCAATTTTGACCAATTTCAGGCACAGAAATGACTTTAAACACACTTATTTTAGTTGAAAAAGTAATAACTCACATCCAACCGTCATTTAAAGTCAAAAGATTAAATGTTAAAATTTCATCAATATTGACCATTTTTTCAACGTTCGACTGGTCCGGGGTCATCGTTTTTCATCAGAAAATTGATTTTTTGGACTCTACCAAAAATGATTCAAAATGTCATTTGGATCGGGCCTCATGTTGAATAACCACTTTTTAAACCCTCACAGTGACCAAAACTGCCATTTTTACAGAGTTTTGCTTACTCAAAATCTTCAATTTTGACCAATTTCAGGCACAGAAATGACTTTAAACACACTTATTTTAGTTGAAAAAGTAATAACTCACATCCAACCGTCATTTAAAGTCAAAAGATTAAATGTTAAAATTTCATCAATATTGACCATTTTTTCAACGTTCGACTGGTCCGGGGTCATCGTTTTTCATCAGAAAATGGATTTTTTGGACTCTACCAAAAATGATTCAAAATGTCATTTGGATCGGGCCTCATGTTGAATAACCACTTTTTAAACCCTCACAGTGACCAAAACTGCCATTTTTACAGAGTTTTGCTTACTCAAAATCTTCAATTTTGACCAATTTCAGGCACAGAAATGACTTTAAACACACTTATTTTAGTTGAAAAAGTAATAACTCACATCCAACCGTCATTTAAAGTCAAAAGATTAAATGTTAAAATTTCATCAATATTGACCATTTTTTCAACGTTCGACTGGTCCGGGGTCATCGTTTTTCATCAGAAAATTGATTTTTTGGACTCTACCAAAAATGATTCAAAATGTCATTTGGATCGGGCCTCATGTTGAATAACCACTTTTTAAACCCTCACAGTGACCAAAACTGCCATTTTTACAGAGTTTTGCTTACTCAAAATCTTCAATTTTGACCAATTTCAGGCACAGAAATGACTTTAAACACACTTATTTTAGTTGAAAAAGTAATAACTCACATCCAACCGTCATTTAAAGTCAAAAGATTAAATGTTAAAATTTCATCAATATTGACCATTTTTTCAACGTTCGACTGGTCCGGGGTCATCGTTTTTCATCAGAAAATTGATTTTTTGGACTCTACCAAAAATGATTCAAAATGTCATTTGGATCGGGCCTCATGTTGAATAACCACTTTTTAAACCCTCACAGTGACCAAAATTGCCATTTTTACAGAGTTTTGCTTACTCAAAATCTTCAATTTTGACAAATTTCAGGCACAGAAATGACTTTAAACACACTTATTTTAGTTGAAAAAGTAATAACTCACATCCAACCGTCATTTAAAGTCAAAAGATTAAATGTTAAAATTTCATCAATATTGACCATTTTTTCAACGTTCGACTGGTCCGGGGTCATCGTTTTTCATCAGAAAATTGATTTTTTGGACTCTACCAAAAATGATTCAAAATGTCATTTTGATCGGGCCTCATGTTGAATAACCACTTTTTAAACCCTCACAGTGACCAAAACTGCCATTTTTACAGAGTTTTGCTTACTCAAAATCTTCAATTTTGACCAATTTCAGGCACAGAAATGACTTTAAACACACTTATTTTAGTTGAAAAAGTAATAACTCACATCCAACCGTCATTTAAAGTCAAAAGATTAAATGTTAAAATTTCATCAATATTGACCATTTTTTCAACGTTCGACTGGTCCGGGGTCATCGTTTTTCATCAGAAAATGGATTTTTTGGACTCTACCAAAAATGATTCAAAATGTCATTTGGATCGGGCCTCATGTTGAATAACCACTTTTTAAACCCTCACAGTGACCAAAACTGCCATTTTTACAGAGTTTTGCTTACTCAAAATCTTCAATTTTGACCAATTTCAGGCACAGAAATGACTTTAAACACACTTATTTTAGTTGAAAAAGTAATAACTCACATCCAACCGTCATTTAAAGTCAAAAGATTAAATGTTAAAATTTCATCAATATTGACCATTTTTTCAACGTTCGACTGGTCCGGGGTCATCGTTTTTCATCAGAAAATTGATTTTTTGGACTCTACCAAAAATGATTCAAAATGTCATTTGGATCGGGCCTCATGTTGAATAACCACTTTTTAAACCCTCACAGTGACCAAAACTGCCATTTTTACAGAGTTTTGCTTACTCAAAATCTTCAATTTTGACCAATTTCAGGCACAGAAATGACTTTAAACACACTTATTTTAGTTGAAAAAGTAATAACTCACATCCAACCGTCATTTAAAGTCAAAAGATTAAATGTTAAAATTTCATCAATATTGACCATTTTTTCAACGTTCGACTGGTCCGGGGTCATCGTTTTTCATCAGAAAATTGATTTTTTGGACTCTACCAAAAATGATTCAAAATGTCATTTGGATCGGGCCTCATGTTGAATAACCACTTTTTAAACCCTCACAGTGACCAAAACTGCCATTTTTACAGAGTTTTGCTTACTCAAAATCTTCAATTTTGACCAATTTCAGGCACAGAAATGACTTTAAACACACTTATTTTAGTTGAAAAAGTAATAACTCACATCCAACCGTCATTTAAAGTCAAAAGATTAAATGTTAAAATTTCATCAATATTGACCATTTTTTCAACGTTCGACTGGTCCGGGGTCATCGTTTTTCATCAGAAAATGGATTTTTTGGACTCTACCAAAAATGATTCAAAATGTCATTTGGATCGGGCCTCATGTTGAATAACCACTTTTTAAACCCTCACAGTGACCAAAACTGCCATTTTTACAGAGTTTTGCTTACTCAAAATCTTCAATTATGACCAATTTCAGGCACAGAAATGACTTTAAACACACTTATTTTAGTTGAAAAAGTAATAACTCACATCCAACCGTCATTTAAAGTCAAAAGATTAAATGTTAAAATTTCATCAATATTGACCATTTTTTCAACGTTCGACTGGTCCGGGGTCATCGTTTTTCATCAGAAAATTGATTTTTTAAACTCTACCAAAAATGATTCAAAATGTCATTTTGATCGGGCCTCATGTTGAATAACCACTTTTTAAACCCTCGTGGTGACCAAAACTGCCATTTTTACAGAGTTTTGCTTACTCAAAATCTTCAATTTTGACCAATTTCAGGCACAGAAATGACTTTAAACACACTTATTTTAGTTGAAAAAGTAATAACTCACATCCAACCGTCATTTAAAGTCAAAAGATTAAATGTTAAAATGTCATCAATATTGACCATTTTTTCAACGTTCGACTGGTCCGGGGTCATCGTTTTTCATCAGAAAATGGATTTTTTGGACTCTACCAAAAATGATTCAAAATGTCATTTGGATCGGGCCTCATGTTGAATAACCACTTTTTAAACCCTCACAGTGACCAAAACTGCCATTTTTACAGAGTTTTGCTTACTCAAAATCTTCAATTTTGACCAATTTCAGGCACAGAAATGACTTTAAACACACTTATTTTAGTTGAAAAAGTAATAACTCACATCCAACCGTCATTTAAAGTCAAAAGATTAAATGTTAAAATTTCATCAATATTGACCATTTTTTCAACGTTCAACTAGTCCGGGGTCATCGTTTTTCATCAGAAAATTGATTTTTTGGACTCTACCAAAAATGATTCAAAATGTCATTTGGATCGGGCCTCATGTTGAATAACCACTTTTTAAACCCTCACAGTGACCAAAACTGCCATTTTTACAGAGTTTTGCTTACTCAAAATCTTCAATTTTGACCAATTTCAGGCACAGAAATGACTTTAAACACACTTATTTTAGTTGAAAAAGTAATAACTCACATCCAACCGTCATTTAAAGTCAAAAGATTAAATGTTAAAATTTCATCAATATTGACCATTTTTTCAACGTTCGACTGGTCCGGGGTCATCGTTTTTCATCAGAAAATTGATTTTTTGGACTCTACCAAAAATGATTCAAAATGTCATTTGGACCGGGCCTCATGTTGAATAACCACTTTTTAAACCCTCACAGTGACCAAAATTGCCATTTTTACAGAGTTTTGCTTACTCAAAATCTTCAATTTTGACAAATTTCAGGCACAGAAATGACTTTAAACACACTTATTTTAGTTGAAAAAGTAATAACTCACATCCAACCGTCATTTAAAGTCAAAAGATTAAATGTTAAAATTTCATCAATATTGACCATTTTTTCAACGTTCGACTGGTCCGGGGTCATCGTTTTTCATCAGAAAATGGATTTTTTGGACTCTACCAAAAATGATTCAAAATGTCATTTGGATCGGGCCTCATGTTGAATAACCACTTTTTAAACCCTCACAGTGACCAAAATTGCCATTTTTACAGAGTTTTGCTTACTCAAAATCTTCAATTTTGACAAATTTCAGTCACAGAAATGACTTTAAACACACTTATTTTAGTTGAAAAAGTAATAACTCACATCCAACCGTCATTTAAAGTCAAAAGATTAAATGTTAAAATTTCATCAATATTGACCATTTTTTCAACGTTCGACTGGTCCGGGGTCATCGTTTTTCATCAGAAAATTGATTTTTTAAACTCTACCAAAAATAATTCAAAATGTCATTTTGATCGGGCCTCATGTTGAATAACTACTTTTTAAACCCTCGTGGTGACCAAAACTGCCATTTTTACAGAGTTTTGCTTACTCAAAATCTTCAATTTTGACCAATTTCAGGCACAGAAATGACTTTAAACACACTTATTTTAGTTGAAAAAGTAATAACTCACATCCAACCGTCATTTAAAGTCAAAAGATTAAATGTTAAAATTTCATCAATATTGACCATTTTTTCAACGTTCGACTGGTCCGGGGTCATCGTTTTTCATCAGAAAATGGATTTTTTGGACTCTACCAAAAATGATTCAAAATGTCATTTGGATCGGGCCTCATGTTGAATAACCACTTTTTAAACCCTCACAGTGACCAAAACTGCCATTTTTACAGAGTTTTGCTTACTCAAAATCTTCAATTTTGACCAATTTCAGGCACAGAAATGACTTTAAACACACTTATTTTAGTTGAAAAAGTAATAACTCACATCCAACCGTCATTTAAAGTCAAAAGATTAAATGTTAAAATTTCATCAATATTGACCATTTTTTCAACGTTCGACTAGTCCGGGGTCATCGTTTTTCATCAGAAAATTGATTTTTTGGACTCTACCAAAAATGATTCAAAATGTCATTTGGATCGGGCCTCATGTTGAATCCACTTTTTAAACCCTCACAGTGACCAAAACTGCAATTTTTACAGAGTTTTGCTTACTCAAAATCTTCAATTTTGACCAATTTCAGGCACAGAAATGACTTTAAACACACTTATTTTAGTTGAAAAAGTAATAACTCACATCCAACCGTCATTTAAAGTCAAAAGATTAAATGTTAAAATTTCATCAATATTGACCATTTTTTCAACGTTCGACTGGTCCGGGGTCATCGTTTTTCATCAGAAAATTTATTTTTCAAACTCTACCAAAAATGATTCAAAATGTCATTTTGATCGGGCCTCATGTTGAATAACCACTTTTTAAACCCTCGTGGTGACCAAAACTGCCATTTTTACAGAGTTTTGCTTACTCAAAATCTTCAATTTTGACCAATTTCAGGCACAGAAATGACTTTAAACACACTTATTTTAGTTGAAAAAGTAATAACTCACATCCAACCGTCATTTAAAGTCAAAAGATTAAATGTTAAAATGTCATCAATATTGACCATTTTTTCAATGTTCGACTGGTCCGGGGTCATCGTTTTTCATCAGAAAATGGATTTTTTGGACTCTACCAAAAATGATTCAAAATGTCATTTGGATCGGGCCTCATGTTGAATAACCACTTTTTAAACCCTCACAGTGACCAAAACTGCCATTTTTACAGAGTTTTGCTTACTCAAAATCTTCAATTTTGACCAATTTCAGGCACAGAAATGACTTTAAACACACTTATTTTAGTTGAAAAAGTAATAACTCACATCCAACCGTCATTTAAAGTCAAAAGATTAAATGTTAAAATTTCATCAATATTGACCATTTTTTCAACGTTCGACTAGTCCGGGGTCATCGTTTTTCATCAGAAAATTGATTTTTTGGACTCTACCAAAAATGATTCAAAATGTCATTTGGATCGGGCCTCATGTTGAATAACCACTTTTTAAACCCTCACAGTGACCAAAACTGCCATTTTTACAGAGTTTTGCTTACTCAAAATCTTCAATTTTGACCAATTTCAGGCACATAAATGACTTTAAACACACTTATTTTAGTTGAAAAAGTAATAACTCACATCCAACCGTCATTTAAAGTCAAAAGATTAAATGTTAAAATTTCATCAATATTGACCATTTTTTCAACGTTCGACTGGTCCGGGGTCATCGTTTTTCATCAGAAAATTGATTTTTTGGACTCTACCAAAAATGATTCAAAATGTCATTTGGATCGGGCCTCATGTTGAATAACCACTTTTTAAACCCTCACAGTGACCAAAACTGCCATTTTTACAGAGTTTTGCTTACTCAAAATCTTCAATTTTGACCAATTTCAGGCACAGAAATGACTTTAAACACACTTATTTTAGTTGAAAAAGTAATAACTCACATCCAACCGTCATTTAAAGTCAAAAGATTAAATGTTAAAATTTCATCAATATTGACCATTTTTTCAACGTTCGACTGGTCCGGGGTCATCGTTTTTCATCAGAAAATTGATTTTTTGGACTCTACCAAAAATGATTCAAAATGTCATTTGGATCGGGCCTCATGTTGAATAACCACTTTTTAAACCCTCACAGTGACCAAAATTGCCATTTTTACAGAGTTTTGCTTACTCAAAATCTTCAATTTTGACAAATTTCAGGCACAGAAATGACTTTAAACACACTTATTTTAGTTGAAAAAGTAATAACTCACATCCAACCGTCATTTAAAGTCAAAAGATTAAATGTTAAAATTTCATCAATATTGACCATTTTTTCAACGTTCGACTGGTCCGGGGTCATCGTTTTTCATCAGAAAATTGATTTTTTGGACTCTACCAAAAATGATTCAAAATGTCATTTGGATCGGGCCTCATGTTGAATAACCACTTTTTAAACCCTCACAGTGACCAAAACTGCCATTTTTACAGAGTTTTGCTTACTCAAAATCTTCAATTTTGACCAATTTCAGGCACAGAAATGACTTTAAACACACTTATTTTAGTTGAAAAAGTAATAACTCACATCCAACCGTCATTTAAAGTCAAAAGATTAAATGTTAAAATTTCATCAATATTGACCATTTTTTCAACGTTCGACTGGTCCGGGGTCATCGTTTTTCATCAGAAAATTGATTTTTTGGACTCTACCAAAAATGATTCAAAATGTCATTTGGATCGGGCCTCATGTTGAATAACCACTTTTTAAACCCTCACAGTGACCAAAACTGCCATTTTTACAGAGTTTTGCTTACTCAAAATCTTCAATTTTGACCAATTTCAGGCACAGAAATGACTTTAAACACACTTATTTTAGTTGAAAAAGTAATAACTCACATCCAACCGTCATTTAAAGTCAAAAGATTAAATATTAAAATTTCATCAATATTGACCATTTTTTCAACGTTCGACTGGTCCGGGGTCATCGTTCTTCATCAGAAAATTGATTTTTTGGACTCTACCAAAAATGATTCAAAATGTCATTTGGATTGGGCCTCATGTTGAATAACCACTTTTTAAACCCTCACAGTGACCAAAATTGCCATTTTTACAGAGTTTTGCTTACTCAAAATCTTCAATTTTGACCAATTTCAGGCACAGAAATGACTTTAAACACACTTATTTTAGTTGAAAAAGTAATAACTCACATCCAACCGTCATTTAAAGTCAAAAGATTAAATGTTAAAATTTCATCAATATTGACCATTTTTTCAACGTTCGACTGGTCCGGGGTCATCGTTTTTCATCAGAAAATTGATTTTTTGGACTCTACCAGAAATGATTCAAAATGTCATTTTGATCGGGCCTCATGTTGAATAACCACTTTTTAAACCCTCACAGTGACCAAAACTGCCATTTTTACAGAGTTTTGCTTACTCAAAATCTTCAATATTGACCAATTTCAGGCACAGAAATGACTTTAAACACACTTATTTTAGTTGAAAAAGTAATAACTCACATCCAACCGTCATTTAAAGTCAAAAGATTAAATGTTAAAATTTCATCAATATTGACCATTTTTTCAACGTTCGACTGGTCCGGGGTCATCGTTTTTCATCAGAAAATTGATTTTTTGGACTCTACCAAAAATGATTCAAAATGTCATTTGGATCGGGCCTCATGTTGAATAACCACTTTTTAAACCCTCACAGTGACCAAAATTGCCATTTTTACAGAGTTTTGCTTACTCAAAATCTTCAATTTTGACAAATTTCAGGCACAGAAATGACTTTAAACACACTTATTTTAGTTGAAAAAGTAATAACTCACATCCAACCGTCATTTAAATTCAAAAGATTAAATGTTAAAATTTCATCAATATTGACCATTTTTTCAACGTTCGACTGGTCCGGGGTCATCGTTTTTCATCAGAAAATGGATTTTTTTGGACTCTACCAAAAATGATTCAAAATGTCATTTGGATCGGGCCTCATGTTGAATAACCACTTTTTAAACCCTCACAGTGACCAAAACTGCCATTTTTACAGAGTTTTGCTTACTCAAAATCTTCAATTTTGACCAATTTCAGGCACAGAAAATGACTTTAAACACACTTATTTTAGTTGAAAAAGTAATAACTCACATCCAACCGTCATTTAAAGTCAAAAGACTAAATGTTAAAATTTCATCAATATTGACCATTTTTTCAACGTTCGACTGGTCCGGGGTCATCGTTTTTCATCAGAAAATTGATTTTTTGGACTCTACCAAAAATGATTCAAAATGTCATTTGGATCGGGCCTCATGTTGAATAACCACTTTTTAAACCCTCACAGTGACCAAAACTGCCATTTTTACAGAGTTTTGCTTACTCAAAATCTTCAATTTTGACCAATTTCAGGCACAGAAATGACTTTAAACACACTTATTTTAGTTGAAAAAGTAATAACTCACATCCAACCGTCATTTAAAGTCAAAAGATTAAATGTTAAAATTTCATCAATATTGACCATTTTTTCAACGTTCGACTGGTCCGGGGTCATCGTTTTTCATCAGAAAATGGATTTTTTGGACTCTACCAAAATGATTCAAAATGTCATTTGGATCGGGCCTCATGTTGAATAACCACTTTTTAAACCCTCACAGTGACCAAAACTGCCATTTTTACAGAGTTTTGCTTACTCAAAATCTTCAATTATGACCAATTTCAGGCACAGAAATGACTTTAAACACACTTATTTTAGTTGAAAAAGTAATACCTCACATCCAACCGTCATTTAAAGTCAAAAGATTAAATGTTAAAATTTCATCAATATTGACCATTTTTTCAACGTTCGACTGGTCCGGGGTCATCATTTTTCATCAGAAAATTGATTTTTTGGACTCTACCAAAAATGATTCAAAATGTCATTTGGATCGGGCCTCATGTTGAATAACCACTTTTTAAACCCTCACAGTGACCAAAACTGCAATTTTTACAGAGTTTTGCTTACTCAAAATCTTCAATTTTGACCAATTTCAGGCACAGAAATGACTTTAAACACACTTATTTTAGTTGAAAAAGTAATAACTCACATCCAACCGTCATTTAAAGTCAAAAGATTAAATGTTAAAATGTCATCAATATTGACCATTTTTTCAACGTTCGACTGGTCCGGGGTCATCGTTTTTCATCAGAAAATTGATTTTTTAAACTCTACCAAAAATGATTCAAAATGTCATTTTGATCGGGCCTCATGTTGAATAACCACTTTTTAAACCCTCGTGGTGACCAAAACTGCCATTTTTACAGAGTTTTGCTTACTCAAAATCTTCAATTTTGACCAATTTCAGGCACAGAAATGACTTTAAACACACTTATTTTAGTTGAAAAAGTAATAACTCACATCCAACCGTCATTTAAAGTCAAAAGATTAAATGTTAAAATTTCATCAATATTGACCATTTTTTCAACGTTCGACTAGTCCGGGGTCATCGTTTTTTCATCAGAAAATTGATTTTTTGGACTCTACCAAAAATGATTCAAAATGTCATTTGGATCGGGCCTCATGTTGAATAACCACTTTTTAAACCCTCACAGTGACCAAAACTGCCATTTTTACAGAGTTTTGCTTACTCAAAATCTTCAATTTTGACCAATTTCAGGCACAGAAATGACTTTAAACACACTTATTTTAGTTGAAAAAGTAATAACTCACATCCAACCGTCATTTAAAGTCAAAAGATTAAATGTTAAAAATTTCATCAATATTGACCATTTTTTCAACGTTCGACTGGTCCGGGGTCATCGTTTTTCATCAGAAAATTGATTTTTTGGACTCTACCAAAAATGATTCAAAATGTCATTTGGATCGGGCCTCATGTTGAATAACCACTTTTTAAACCCTCACAGTGACCAAAATTGCCATTTTTACAGAGTTTTGCTTACTCAAAATCTTCAATTTTGACAAATTTCAGGCACAGAAATGACTTTAAACACACTTATTTTAGTTGAAAAAGTAATAACTCACATCCAACCGTCATTTAAAGTCAAAAGATTAAATGTTAAAATTTCATCAATATTGACCATTTTTTCAACGTTCGACTGGTCCGGGGTCATCGTTTTTCATCAGAAAATTGATTTTTTAAACTCTACCAAAAATGATTCAAAATGTCATTTTGATCGGGCCTCATGTTGAATAACTACTTTTTAAACCCTCGTGGTGACCAAAACTGCCATTTTTACAGAGTTTTGCTTACTCAAAATCTTCAATTTTGACCAATTTCAGGCACAGAAATGACTTTAAACACACTTATTTTAGTTGAAAAAGTAATAACTCACATCCAACCGTCATTTAAAGTCAAAAGATTAAATGTTAAAATTTCATCAATATTGACCATTTTTTCAACGTTCGACTGGTCCGGGGTCATCGTTTTTCATCAGAAAGTGGATTTTTTGGACTCTACCAAAAATGATTCAAAATGTCATTTGGATCGGGCCTCATGTTAAATAACCACTTTTTAAACCCTCACAGTGACCAAAATTGCCATTTTTACAGAGTTTTGCTTACTCAAAATCTTCAATTTTGACAAATTTCAGGCACAGAAATGACTTTAAACACACTTATTTTAGTTGAAAAAGTAATAACTCACATCCAACCGTCATTTAAAGTCAAAAGATTAAATGTTAAAATTTCATCAATATTGACCATTTTTTCAACGTTCGACTGGTCCGGGGTCATCGTTTTTCATCAGAAAATTGATTTTTTAAACTCTACCAAAAATGATTCAAAATGTCATTTTGATCGGGCCTCATGTTGAATAACTACTTTTTAAACCCTCGTGGTGACCAAAACTGCCATTTTTACAGAGTTTTGCTTACTCAAAATCTTCAATTTTGACCAATTTCAGGCACAGAAATGACTTTAAACACACTTATTTTAGTTGAAAAAGTAATAACTCACATCCAACCGTCATTTAAAGTCAAAAGATTAAATGTTAAAATTTCATCAATATTGACCATTTTTTCAACGTTCGACTAGTCCGGGGTCATCGTTTTTCATCAGAAAATTGATTTTTTGGACTCTACCAAAAATGATTCAAAATGTCATTTGGATCGGGCCTCATGTTGAATCCACTTTTTAAACCCTCACAGTGACCAAAACTGCAATTTTTACAGAGTTTTGCTTACTCAAAATCTTCAATTTTGACCAATTTCAGGCACAGAAATGACTTTAAACACACTTATTTTAGTTGAAAAAGTAATAACTCACATCCAACCGTCATTTAAAGTCAAAAGATTAAATGTTAAAATTTCATCAATATTGACCATTTTTTCAACGTTCGACTGGTCCGGGGTCATCGTTTTTCATCAGAAAATTGATTTTTTAAACTCTACCAAAAATGATTCAAAATGTCATTTTGATCGGGCCTCATGTTGAATAACCACTTTTTAAACCCTCGTGGTGACCAAAACTGCCATTTTTACAGAGTTTTGCTTACTCAAAATCTTCAATTTTGACCAATTTCAGGCACAGAAATGACTTTAAACACACTTATTTTAGTTGAAAAAGTAATAACTCACATCCAACCGTCATTTAAAGTCAAAAGATTAAATGTTAAAATGTCATCAATATTGACCATTTTTTCAACGTTCGACTGGTCCGGGGTCATCGTTTTTCATCAGAAAATGGATTTTTTGGACTCTACCAAAAATGATTCAAAATGTCATTTGGATCGGGCCTCATGTTGAATAACCACTTTTTAAACCCTCACAGTGACCAAAACTGCCATTTTTACAGAGTTTTGCTTACTCAAAATCTTCAATTTTGACCAATTTCAGGCACAGAAATGACTTTAAACACACTTATTTTAGTTGAAAAAGTAATAACTCACATCCAACCGTCATTTAAAGTCAAAAGATTAAATGTTAAAATTTCATCAATATTGACCATTTTTTCAACGTTCGACTAGTCCGGGGTCATCGTTTTTCATCAGAAAATTGATTTTTTGGACTCTACCAAAAATGATTCAAAATGTCATTTGGATCGGGCCTCATGTTGAATAACCACTTTTTAAACCCTCACAGTGACCAAAACTGCCATTTTTACAGAGTTTTGCTTACTCAAAATCTTCAATTTTGACCAATTTCAGGCACATAAATGACTTTAAACACACTTATTTTAGTTGAAAAAGTAATAACTCACATCCAACCGTCATTTAAAGTCAAAAGATTAAATGTTAAAATTTCATCAATATTGACCATTTTTTCAACGTTCGACTGGTCCGGGGTCATCGTTTTTCATCAGAAAATTGATTTTTTGGACTCTACCAAAAATGATTCAAAATGTCATTTGGATCGGGCCTCATGTTGAATAACCACTTTTTAAACCCTCACAGTGACCAAAACTGCCATTTTTACAGAGTTTTGCTTACTCAAAATCTTCAATTTTGACCAATTTCAGGCACAGAAATGACTTTAAACACACTTATTTTAGTTGAAAAAGTAATAACTCACATCCAACCGTCATTTAAAGTCAAAAGATTAAATGTTAAAATTTCATCAATATTGACCATTTTTTCAACGTTCGACTGGTCCGGGGTCATCGTTTTTCATCAGAAAATGGATTTTTTGGACTCTACCAAAAATGATTCAAAATGTCATTTGGATCGGGCCTCATGTTGAATAACCACTTTTTAAACCCTCACAGTGACCAAAAACTGCCATTTTTACAGAGTTTTGCTTACTCAAAATCTTCAATTTTGACCAATTTCAGGCACAGAAATACTTTAAACACACTTATTTTAGTTGAAAAAGTAATAACTCACATCCAACCGTCATTTAAAGTCAAAAGATTAAATGTTAAAATTTCATCAATATTGACCATTTTTTCAACGTTTGACTGGTCCGGGGTCATCGTTTTTCATCAGAAAATTGATTTTTTGGACTCTACCAAAAATGATTCAAAATGTCATTTGGATCGGGCCTCATGTTGAATAACCACTTTTTAAACCCTCACAGTGACCAAACTGCCATTTTTACAGAGTTTTGCTTACTCAAAATCTTCAATTTTGACCAATTTCAGGCACAGAAATGACTTTAAACACACTTATTTTAGTTGAAAAAGTAATAACTCACATCCAACCGTCATTTAAAGTCAAAAGATTAAATATTAAAATTTCATCAATATTGACCATTTTTTCAACGTTCGACTGGTCCGGGGTCATCGTTCTTCATCAGAAAATTGATTTTTTGGACTCTACCAAAAATGATTCAAAATGTCATTTGGATTGGGCCTCATGTTGAATAACCACTTTTTAAACCCTCACAGTGACCAAAATTGCCATTTTTACAGAGTTTTGCTTACTCAAAATCTTCAATTTTGACCAATTTCAGGCACAGAAATGACTTTAAACACACTTATTTTAGTTGAAAAAGTAATAACTCACATCCAACCGTCATTTAAAGTCAAAAGATTAAATGTTAAAAATTTCATCAATATTGACCATTTTTTCAACGTTCGACTGGTCCGGGGTCATCGTTTTTCATCAGAAAATTGATTTTTTGGACTCTACCAGAAATTATTCAAAATGTCATTTTGATCGGGCCTCATGTTGAATAACCACTTTTTAAACCCTCACAGTGACCAAAACTGCCATTTTTACAGAGTTTTGCTTACTCAAAATCTTCAATTTTGACCAATTTCAGGCACAGAAATGACTTTAAACACACTTATTTTAGTTGAAAAAGTAATAACTCACATCCAACCGTCATTTAAAGTCAAAAGATTAAATGTTAAAATTTCATCAATATTGACCATTTTTTCAACGTTCGACTGGTCCGGGGTCATCGTTTTTCATCAGAAAATTGATTTTTTGGACTCTACCAAAAATGATTCAAAATGTCATTTTGATCGGGCCTCATGTTGAATAACCACTTTTTAAATCCTCACAGTGACCAAAACTGCCATTTTTACAGAGTTTTGCTTACTGAAAATCTTCAATTTTGACCAATTTCAGGCACAGAAATGACTTTAAACACACTTATTTTAGTTGAAAAAGTAATAACTCACATCCAACCGTCATTTAAAGTCAAAAGATTAAATGTTAAAATTTCATCAATATTGACCATTTTTTCAACGTTCGACTGGTCCGGGGTCATCGTTTTTCATCAGAAAATGGATTTTTTGGACTCTACCAAAAATGATTCAAAATGTCATTTGGATCGGGCCTCATGTTGAATAACCACTTTTTAAACCCTCACAGTGACCAAAACTGCCATTTTTACAGAGTTTTGCTTACTCAAAATCTTCAATTTTGACCAATTTCAGGCACAGAAATGACTTTAAACACACTTATTTTAGTTGAAAAAGTAATAACTCACATCCAACCGTCATTTAAAGTCAAAAGATTAAATGTTAAAATTTCATCAATATTGACCATTTTTTCAACGTTCGACTGGTCCGGGGTCATCGTTTTTCATCAGAAAATTGATTTTTTGGACTCTACCAAAAATGATTCAAAATGTCATTTGGATCGGGCCTCATGTTGAATAACCACTTTTTAAACCTTCACAGTGACCAAAACTGCCATTTTTACAGAGTTTTGCTTACTCAAAATCTTCAATTTTGACCAATTTCAGGCACAGAAATGACTTTAAACACACTTATTTTAGTTGAAAAAGTAATAACTCACATCCAACCGTCATTTAAAGTCAAAAGATTAAATGTTAAAATTTCATCAATATTGACCATTTTTTCAACGTTCGACTGGTCCGGGGTCATCGTTTTTCATCAGAAAATTGATTTTTTGGACTCTACCAAAAATGATTCAAAATGTCATTTGGATCGGGCCTCATGTTGAATAACCACTTTTTAAACCCTCACAGTGACCAAAACTGCAATTTTTACAGAGTTTTGCTTACTCAAAATCTTCAATTTTGACCAATTTCAGGCACAGAAATGACTTTAAACACACTTATTTTAGTTGAAAAAGTAATAACTCACATCCAACCGTCATTTAAAGTCAAAAGATTAAATGTTAAAATTTCATCAATATTGACCATTTTTTCAACGTTCGACTGGTCCGGGGTCATCGTTTTTCATCAGAAAATTGATTTTTTAAACTCTACCAAAAATGATTCAAAATGTCATTTTGATCGGGCCTCATGTTGAATAACCACTTTTTAAACCCTCGTGGTGACCAAAACTGCCATTTTTACAGAGTTTTGCTTACTCAAAATCTTCAATTTTGACCAATTTCAGGCACAGAAATGACTTTAAACACACTTATTTTAGTTGAAAAAGTAATAACTCACATCCAACCGTCATTTAAAGTCAAAAGATTAAATGTTAAAATGTCATCAATATTGACCATTTTTTCAACGTTCGACTGGTCCGGGGTCATCGTTTTTCATCAGAAAATTGATTTTTTGGACTCTACCAAAAATGATTCAAAATGTCATTTGGATCGGGCCTCATGTTGAATAACCACTTTTTAAACCCTCACAGTGACCAAAACTGCCATTTTTACAGAGTTTTGCTTACTCAAAATCTTCAATTTTGACCAATTTCAGGCACAGAAATGACTTTAAACACACTTATTTTAGTTGAAAAAGTAATAACTCACATCCAACCGTCATTTAAAGTCAAAAGATTAAATGTTAAAATTTCATCAATATTGACCATTTTTTCAACGTTCGACTAGTCCGGGGTCATCGTTTTTCATCAGAAAATTGATTTTTTGGACTCTACCAAAAATGATTCAAAATGTCATTTGGATCGGGCCTCATGTTGAATAACCACTTTTTAAACCCTCACAGTGACCAAAACTGCCATTTTTACAGAGTTTTGCTTACTCAAAATCTTCAATTTTGACCAATTTCAGGCACAGAAATGACTTTAAACACACTTATTTTAGTTGAAAAAGTAATAACTCACATCCAACCGTCATTTAAAGTCAAAAGATTAAATGTTAAAATTTCATCAATATTGACCATTTTTTCAACGTTCGACTGGTCCGGGGTCATCGTTTTTCATCAGAAAATTGATTTTTTGGACTCTACCAAAAATGATTCAAAATGTCATTTGGATCGGGCCTCATGTTGAATAACCACTTTTTAAACCCTCACAGTGACCAAAATTGCCATTTTTACAGAGTTTTGCTTACTCAAAATCTTCAATTTTGACAAATTTCAGGCACAGAAATGACTTTAAACACACTTATTTTAGTTGAAAAAGTAATAACTCACATCCAACCGTCATTTAAAGTCAAAAGATTAAATGTTAAAATTTCATCAATATTGACCATTTTTTCAACGTTCGACTGGTCCGGGGTCATCGTTTTTCATCAGAAAATTGATTTTTTAAACTCTACCAAAAATGATTCAAAATGTCATTTTGATCGGGCCTCATGTTGAATAACTACTTTTTAAACCCTCGTGGTGACCAAAACTGCCATTTTTACAGAGTTTTGCTTACTCAAAATCTTCAATTTTGACCAATTTCAGGCACAGAAATGACTTTAAACACACTTATTTTAGTTGAAAAAGTAATAACTCACATCCAACCGTCATTTAAAGTCAAAAGATTAAATGTTAAAATTTCATCAATATTGACCACTTTTTTCAACGTTCGACTGGTCCGGGGTCATCGTTTTTCATCAGAAAATGGATTTTTTGGACTCTACCAAAAATGATTCAAAATGTCATTTGGATCGGGCCTCATGTTGAATAACCACTTTTTTAAACCCTCACAGTGACCAAAACTGCCATTTTTACAGAGTTTTGCTTACTCAAAATCTTCAATTTTGACCAATTTCAGGCACAGAAATGACTTTAAACACACTTATTTTAGTTGAAAAAGTAATAACTCACATCCAACCGTCATTTAAAGTCAAAAGATTAAATGTTAAAATTTCATCAATATTGACCATTTTTTCAACGTTCGACTAGTCCGGGGTCATCGTTTTTCATCAGAAAATTGATTTTTTGGACTCTACCAAAAATGATTCAAAATGTCATTTGGATCGGGCCTCATGTTGAATCCACTTTTTAAACCCTCACAGTGACCAAAACTGCAATTTTTACAGAGTTTTGCTTACTCAAAATCTTCAATTTTGACCAATTTCAGGCACAGAAATGACTTTAAACACACTTATTTTAGTTGAAAAAGTAATAACTCACATCCAACCGTCATTTAAAGTCAAAAGATTAAATGTTAAAATTTCATCAATATTGACCATTTTTTCAACGTTCGACTGGTCCGGGGTCATCGTTTTTCATCAGAAAATTGATTTTTTAAACTCTACCAAAAATGATTCAAAATGTCATTTTGATCGGGCCTCATGTTGAATAACCACTTTTTAAACCCTCGTGGTGACCAAAACTGCCATTTTTACAGAGTTTTGCTTACTCAAAATCTTCAATTTTGACCAATTTCAGGCACAGAAATGACTTTAAACACACTTATTTTAGTTGAAAAAGTAATAACTCACATCCAACCGTCATTTAAAGTCAAAAGATTAAATGTTAAAATGTCATCAATATTGACCATTTTTTCAACGTTCGACTGGTCCGGGGTCATCGTTTTTCATCAGAAAATTGATTTTTTGGACTCTACCAAAAATGATTCAAAATGTCATTTGGATCGGGCCTCATGTTGAATAACCACTTTTTAAACCCTCACAGTGACCAAAACTGCCATTTTTACAGAGTTTTGCTTACTCAAAATCTTCAATTTTGACCAATTTCAGGCACAGAAATGACTTTAAACACACTTATTTTAGTTGAAAAAGTAATAACTCACATCCAACCGTCATTTAAAGTCAAAAGATTAAATGTTAAAATTTCATCAATATTGACCATTTTTTCAACGTTCGACTGGTCCGGGGTCATCGTTTTTCATCAGAAAATGGATTTTTTGGACTCTACCAAAAATGATTCAAAATGTCATTTGGATCGGGCCTCATGTTGAATAACCACTTTTTAAACCCTCACAGTGACCAAAACTGCCATTTTTACAGAGTTTTGCTTACTCAAAATCTTCAATTATGACCAATTTCAGGCACAGAAATGACTTTAAACACACTTATTTTAGTTGAAAAAGTAATAACTCACATCCAACCGTCATTTAAAGTCAAAAGATTAAATGTTAAAATTTCATCAATATTGACCATTTTTTCAACGTTCGACTGGTCCGGGGTCATCATTTTTCATCAGAAAATTGATTTTTTGGACTCTACCAAAAATGATTCAAAATGTCATTTGGATCGGGCCTCATGTTGAATAACCACTTTTTAAACCCTCACAGTGACCAAAACTGCAATTTTTACAGAGTTTTGCTTACTCAAAATCTTCAATTTTGACCAATTTCAGGCACAGAAATGACTTTAAACACACTTATTTTAGTTGAAAAAGTAATAACTCACATCCAACCGTCATTTAAAGTCAAAAGATTAAATGTTAAAATTTCATCAATATTGACCATTTTTTCAACGTTCGACTGGTCCGGGGTCATCGTTTTTCATCAGAAAATTGATTTTTTAAACGCTACCAAAAATGATTCAAAATGTCATTTTGATCGGGCCTCATGTTGAATAACCACTTTTTAAACCCTCGTGGTGACCAAAACTGCCATTTTTACAGAGTTTTGCTTACTCAAAATCTTCAATTTTGACCAATTTCAGGCACAGAAATGACTTTAAACACACTTATTTTAGTTGAAAAAGTAATAACTCACATCCAACCGTCATTTAAAGTCAAAAGAATAAATGTTAAAATGTCATCAATATTGACCATTTTTTCAACGTTCGACTGGTCCGGGGTCATCGTTTTTCATCAGAAAATGGATTTTTTGGACTCTACCAAAAATGATTCAAAATGTCATTTGGATCGGGCCTCATGTTGAATAACCACTTTTTAAACCCTCACAGTGACCAAAACTGCCATTTTTACAGAGTTTTGCTTACTCAAAATCTTCAATCTTGACCAATTTCAGGCACAGAAATGACTTTAAACACACTTATTTTAGTTGAAAAAGTAATAACTCACATCCAACCGTCATTTAAAGTCAAAAGATTAAATGTTAAAATTTCATCAATATTGACCATTTTTTCAACGTTCGACTGGTCCGGGGTCATCGTTTTTCATCAGAAAATTGATTTTTTGGACTCTACCAAAAATGATTCAAAATGTCATTTTGATCGGGCCTCATGTTGAATAACCACTTTTTAAACCCTCGTGGTGACCAAAACTGCCATTTTTACAGAGTTTTGCTTACTCAAAATCTTCAATTTTGACCAATTTCAGGCACAGAAATGACTTTAAACACACTTATTTTAGTTGAAAAAGTAATAACTCACATCCAACCGTCATTTAAAGTCAAAAGATTAAATGTTAAAATGTCATCAATATTGACCATTTTTTCAACGTTCGACTGGTCCGGGGTCATCGTTTTTCATCAGAAAATGGATTTTTTGGACTCTACCAAAAATGATTCAAAATGTCATTTGGATCGGGCCTCATGTTGAATAACCACTTTTTAAACCCTCACAGTGACCAAAACTGCCATTTTTACAGAGTTTTGCTTACTCAAAATCTTCAATTTTGACCAATTTCAGGCACAGAAATGACTTTAAACACACTTATTTTAGTTGAAAAAGTAATAACTCACATCCAACCGTCATTTAAAGTCAAAAGATTAAATGTTAAAATTTCATCAATATTGACCATTTGTTCAACGTTCGACTAGTCCGGGGTCATCGTTTTTCATCAGAAAATTGATTTTTTGGACTCTACCAAAAATGATTCAAAATGTCATTTGGATCGGGCCTCATGTTGAATAACCACTTTTTAAACCCTCACAGTGACCAAAACTGCCATTTTTACAGAGTTTTGCTTACTCAAAATCTTCAATTTTGACCAATTTCAGGCACATAAATGACTTTAAACACACTTATTTTAGTTGAAAAAGTAATAACTCACATCCAACCGTCATTTAAAGTCAAAAGATTAAATGTTAAAATTTCATCAATATTGACCACTTTTTTCAACGTTCGACTGGTCCGGGGTCATCGTTTTTCATCAGAAAATGGATTTTTTGGACTCTACCAAAAATGATTCAAAATGTCATTTGGATCGGGCCTCATGTTGAATAACCACTTTTTAAACCCTCACAGTGACCAAAACTGCCATTTTTACAGAGTTTTGCTTACTCAAAATCTTCAATTTTGACCAATTTCAGGCACAGAAATGACTTTAAACACACTTATTTTAGTTGAAAAAGTAATAACTCACATCCAACCGTCATTTAAAGTCAAAAGATTAAATGTTAAAATTTCATCAATATTGACCATTTTTTCAACGTTCGACTAGTCCGGGGTCATCGTTTTTCATCAGAAAATTGATTTTTTGGACTCTACCAAAAATGATTCAAAATGTCATTTGGATCGGGCCTCATGTTGAATCCACTTTTTAAACCCTCACAGTGACCAAAACTGCAATTTTTACAGAGTTTTGCTTACTCAAAATCTTCAATTTTGACCAATTTCAGGCACAGAAATGACTTTAAACACACTTATTTTAGTTGAAAAAGTAATAACTCACATCCAACCGTCATTTAAAGTCAAAAGATTAAATGTTAAAATTTCATCAATATTGACCATTTTTTCAACGTTCGACTGGTCCGGGGTCATCGTTTTTCATCAGAAAATTGATTTTTTAAACTCTACCAAAAATGATTCAAAATGTCATTTTGATCGGGCCTCATGTTGAATAACCACTTTTTAAACCCTCGTGGTGACCAAAACTGCCATTTTTACAGAGTTTTGCTTACTCAAAATCTTCAATTTTGACCAATTTCAGGCACAGAAATGACTTTAAACATACTTATTTTAGTTGAAAAAGTAATAACTCACATCCAACCGTCATTTAAAGTCAAAAGATTAAATGTTAAAATGTCATCAATATTGACCATTTTTTCAACGTTCGACTGGTCCGGGGTCATCGTTTTTCATCAGAAAATGGATTTTTTGGACTCTACCAAAAATGATTCAAAATGTCATTTGGATCGGGCCTCATGTTGAATAACCACTTTTTAAACCCTCACAGTGACCAAAACTGCCATTTTTACAGAGTTTTGCTTACTCAAAATCTTCAATTTTGACCAATTTCAGGCACAGAAATGACTTTAAACACACTTATTTTAGTTGAAAAAGTAATAACTCACATCCAACCGTCATTTAAAGTCAAAAGATTAAATGTTAAAATTTCATCAATATTGACCATTTTTTCAACGTTCGACTAGTCCGAGGTCATCGTTTTTCATCAGAAAATTGATTTTTTGGACTCTACCAAAAATGATTCAAAATGTCATTTTGATCGGGCCTCATGTTGAATAACCACTTTTTAAACCCTCGTGGTGACCAAAACTGCCATTTTTACAGAGTTTTGCTTACTCAAAATCTTCAATTTTGACCAATTTCAGGCACAGAAATGACTTTAAACACACTTATTTTAGTTGAAAAAGTAATAACTCACATCCAACCGTCATTTAAAGTCAAAAGATTAAATGTTAAAATGTCATCAATATTGACCATTTTTTCAACGTTCGACTGGTCCGGGGTCATCGTTTTTCATCAGAAAATTGATTTTTTGGACTCTACCAAAAATGATTCAAAATGTCATTTGGATCGGGCCTCATGTTGAATAACCACTTTTTAAACCCTCACAGTGACCAAAACTGCCATTTTTACAGAGTTTTGCTTACTCAAAATCTTCAATTTTGACCAATTTCAGGCACAGAAATGACTTTAAACACACTTATTTTAGTTGAAAAAGTAATAACTCACATCCAACCGTCATTTAAAGTCAAAAGATTAAATGTTAAAATTTCATCAATATTGACCATTTTTTCAACGTTCGACTGGTCCGGGGTCATCGTTTTTCATCAGAAAATGGATTTTTTGGACTCTACCAAAAATGATTCAAAATGTCATTTGGATCGGGCCTCATGTTGAATAACCACTTTTTAAACCCTCACAGTGACCAAAACTGCCATTTTTACAGAGTTTTGCTTACTCAAAATCTTCAATTATGACCAATTTCAGGCACAGAAATGACTTTAAACACACTTATTTTAGTTGAAAAAGTAATAACTCACATCCAACCGTCATTTAAAGTCAAAAGATTAAATGTTAAAATTTCATCAATATTGACCATTTTTTCAACGTTCGACTGGTCCGGGGTCATCATTTTTCATCAGAAAATTGATTTTTTGGACTCTACCAAAAATGATTCAAAATGTCATTTGGATCGGGCCTCATGTTGAATAACCACTTTTTAAACCCTCACAGTGACCAAAACTGCAATTTTTACAGAGTTTTGCTTACTCAAAATCTTCAATTTTGACCAATTTCAGGCACAGAAATGACTTTAAACACACTTATTTTAGTTGAAAAAGTAATAACTCACATCCAACCGTCATTTAAAGTCAAAAGATTAAATGTTAAAATTTCATCAATATTGACCATTTTTTCAACGTTCGACTGGTCCGGGGTCATCGTTTTTCATCAGAAAATTGATTTTTTAAACTCTACCAAAAATGATTCAAAATGTCATTTTGATCGGGCCTCATGTTGAATAACTACTTTTTAAACCCTCGTGGTGACCAAAACTGCCATTTTTACAGAGTTTTGCTTACTCAAAATCTTCAATTTTGACCAATTTCAGGCACAGAAATGACTTTAAACACACTTATTTTAGTTGAAAAAGTAATAACTCACATCCAACCGTCATTTAAAGTCAAAAGATTAAATGTTAAAATTTCATCAATATTGACCACTTTTTTCAACGTTCGACTGGTCCGGGGTCATCGTTTTTCATCAGAAAATGGATTTTTTGGACTCTACCAAAAATGATTCAAAATGTCATTTGGATCGGGCCTCATGTTGAATAACCACTTTTTAAACCCTCACAGTGACCAAAACTGCCATTTTTACAGAGTTTTGCTTACTCAAAATCTTCAATTTTGACCAATTTCAGGCACAGAAATGACTTTAAACACACTTATTTTAGTTGAAAAAGTAATAACTCACATCCAACCGTCATTTAAAGTCAAAAGATTAAATGTTAAAATTTCATCAATATTGACCATTTTTTCAACGTTCGACTAGTCCGGGGTCATCGTTTTTCATCAGAAAATTGATTTTTTGGACTCTACCAAAAATGATTCAAAATGTCATTTGGATCGGGCCTCATGTTGAATCCACTTTTTAAACCCTCACAGTGACCAAAACTGCAATTTTTACAGAGTTTTGCTTACTCAAAATCTTCAATTTTGACCAATTTCAGGCACATAAATGACTTTAAACACACTTATTTTAGTTGAAAAAGTAATAACTCACATCCAACCGTCATTTAAAGTCAAAAGATTAAATGTTAAAATTTCATCAATATTGACCATTTTTTCAACGTTCGACTGGTCCGGGGTCATCGTTTTTCATCAGAAAATGGATTTTTTGGACTCTACCAAAAATGATTCAAAATGTCATTTGGATCGGGCCTCATGTTGAATAACCACTTTTTAAACCCTCACAGTGACCAAAACTGCCATTTTTACAGAGTTTTGCTTACTCAAAATCTTCAATTATGACCAATTTCAGGCACAGAAATGACTTTAAACACACTTATTTTAGTTGAAAAAGTAATAACTCACATCCAACCGTCATTTAAAGTCAAAAGATTAAATGTTAAAATTTCATCAATATTGACCATTTTTTCAACGTTCGACTGGTCCGGGGTCATCATTTTTCATCAGAAAATTGATTTTTTGGACTCTACCAAAAATGATTCAAAATGTCATTTGGATCGGGCCTCATGTTGAATAACCACTTTTTAAACCCTCACAGTGACCAAAACTGCAATTTTTACAGAGTTTTGCTTACTCAAAATCTTCAATTTTGACCAATTTCAGGCACAGAAATGACTTTAAACACACTTATTTTAGTTGAAAAAGTAATAACTCACATCCAACCGTCATTTAAAGTCAAAAGATTAAATGTTAAAATGTCATCAATATTGACCATTTTTTCAACGTTCGACTGGTCCGGGGTCATCGTTTTTCATCAGAAAATGGATTTTTTGGACTCTACCAAAAATGATTCAAAATGTCATTTGGATCGGGCCTCTTGTTGAATAACCACTTTTTAAACCCTCACAGTGACCAAAACTGCCATTTTTACAGAGTTTTGCTTACTCAAAATCTTCAATTTTGACCAATTTCAGGCACAGAAATGACTTTAAACACACTTATTTTAGTTGAAAAAGTAATAACTCACATCCAACCGTCATTTAAAGTCAAAAGATTAAATGTTAAAATTACATCAATATTGACCATTTTTTCAACGTTCGACTAGTCCGGGGTCATCGTTTTTCATCAGAAAATTGATTTTTTGGACTCTACCAAAAATGATTCAAAATGTCATTTGGATCGGGCCTCATGTTGAATAACCACTTTTTAAACCCTCACAGTGACCAAAACTGCCATTTTTACAGAGTTTTGCTTACTCAAAATCTTCAATTTTGACCAATTTCAGGCACAGAAATGACTTTAAACACACTTATTTTAGTTGAAAAAGTAATAACTCACATCCAACCGTCATTTAAAGTCAAAAGATTAAATGTTAAAATTTCATCAATATTGACCATTTTTTCAACGTTCGACTGGTCCGGGGTCATCGTTTTTCATCAGAAAATTGATTTTTTGGACTCTACCAAAAATGATTCAAAATGTCATTTGGATCGGGCCTCATGTTGAATAACCACTTTTTAAACCCTCACAGTGACCAAAATTGCCATTTTTACAGAGTTTTGCTTACTCAAAATCTTCAATTTTGACAAATTTCAGGCACAGAAATGACTTTAAACACACTTATTTTAGTTGAAAAAGTAATAACTCACATCCAACCGTCATTTAAAGTCAAAAGATTAAATGTTAAAATTTCATCAATATTGACCATTTTTTCAACGTTCGACTGGTCCGGGGTCATCGTTTTTCATCAGAAAATTGATTTTTTAAACTCTACCAAAAATGATTCAAAATGTCATTTTGATCGGGCCTCATGTTGAATAACTACTTTTTAAACCCTCGTGGTGACCAAAACTGCCATTTTTACAGAGTTTTGCTTACTCAAAATCTTCAATTTTGACCAATTTCAGGCACAGAAATGACTTTAAACACACTTATTTTAGTTGAAAAAGTAATAACTCACATCCAACCGTCATTTAAAGTCAAAAGATTAAATGTTAAAATTTCATCAATATTGACCACTTTTTTCAACGTTCGACTGGTCCGGGGTCATCGTTTTTCATCAGAAAATGGATTTTTTGGACTCTACCAAAAATGATTCAAAATGTCATTTGGATCGGGCCTCATGTTGAATAACCACTTTTTAAACCCTCACAGTGACCAAAACTGCCATTTTTACAGAGTTTTGCTTACTCAAAATCTTCAATTTTGACCAATTTCAGGCACAGAAATGACTTTAAACACACTTATTTTAGTTGAAAAAGTAATAACTCACATCCAACCGTCATTTAAAGTCAAAAGATTAAATGTTAAAATTTCATCAATATTGACCATTTTTTCAACGTTCGACTAGTCCGGGGTCATCGTTTTTCATCAGAAAATTGATTTTTTGGACTCTACCAAAAATGATTCAAAATGTCATTTGGATCGGGCCTCATGTTGAATCCACTTTTTAAACCCTCACAGTGACCAAAACTGCAATTTTTACAGAGTTTTGCTTACTCAAAATCTTCAATTTTGACCAATTTCAGGCACAGAAATGACTTTAAACACACTTATTTTAGTTGAAAAAGTAATAACTCACATCCAACCGTCATTTAAAGTCAAAAGATTAAATGTTAAAATTTCATCAATATTGACCATTTTTTCAACGTTCGACTGGTCCGGGGTCATCGTTTTTCATCAGAAAATTGATTTTTTAAACTCTACCAAAAATGATTCAAAATGTCATTTTGATCGGGCCTCATGTTGAATAACCACTTTTTAAACCCTCGTGGTGACCAAAACTGCCATTTTTACAGAGTTTTGCTTACTCAAAATCTTCAATTTTGACCAATTTCAGGCACAGAAATGACTTTAAACACACTTATTTTAGTTGAAAAAGTAATAACTCACATCCAACCGTCATTTAAAGTCAAAAGATTAAATGTTAAAATGTCATCAATATTGACCATTTTTTCAACGTTCGACTGGTCCGGGGTCATCGTTTTTCATCAGAAAATGGATTTTTTGGACTCTACCAAAAATGATTCAAAATGTCATTTGGATCGGGCCTCATGTTGAATAACCACTTTTTAAACCCTCACAGTGACCAAAACTGCCATTTTTACAGAGTTTTGCTTACTCAAAATCTTCAATTTTGACCAATTTCAGGCACAGAAATGACTTTAAACACACTTATTTTAGTTGAAAAAGTAATAACTCACATCCAACCGTCATTTAAAGTCAAAAGATTAAATGTTAAAATTTCATCAATATTGACCATTTTTTCAACGTTCGACTAGTCCGGGGTCATCGTTTTTCATCAGAAAATTGATTTTTTGGACTCTACCAAAAATGATTCAAAATGTCATTTGGATCGGGCCTCATGTTGAATAACCACTTTTTAAACCCTCACAGTGACCAAAACTGCCATTTTTACAGAGTTTTGCTTACTCAAAATCTTCAATTTTGACCAATTTCAGGCACATAAATGACTTTAAACACACTTATTTTAGTTGAAAAAGTAATAACTCACATCCAACCGTCATTTAAAGTCAAAAGATTAAATGTTAAAATTTCATCAATATTGACCATTTTTTCAACGTTCGACTGGTCCGGGGTCATCGTTTTTCATCAGAAAATTGATTTTTTGGACTCTACCAAAAATGATTCAAAATGTCATTTGGATCGGGCCTCATGTTGAATAACCACTTTTTAAACCCTCACAGTGACCAAAACTGACATTTTTACAGAGTTTTGCTTACTCAAAATCTTCAATTTTGACCAATTTCAGGCACAGAAATGACTTTAAACACACTTATTTTAGTTGAAAAAGTAATAACTCACATCCAACCGTCATTTAAAGTCAAAAGATTAAATATTAAAATTTCATCAATATTGACCATTTTTTCAACGTTCGACTGGTCCGGGGTCATCGTTTTTCATCAGAAAATTGATTTTTTGGACTCTACCAAAAATGATTCAAAATGTCATTTTGATCGGGCCTCATGTTGAATAACCACTTTTTAAACCCTCACAGTGACCAAAACTGCCATTTTTACAGAGTTTTGCTTACTCAAAATCTTCAATTTTGACCAATTTCAGGCACAGAAATGACTTTAAACACACTTATTTTAGTTGAAAAAGTAATAACTCACATCCAACCGTCATTTAAAGTCAAAAGATTAAATGTTAAAATTTCATCAATATTGACCATTTTTTCAACGTTCGACTGGTCCGGGGTCATCGTTTTTCATCAGAAAATTGATTTTTTGGACTCTACCAAAAATGATTCAAAATGTCATTTGGATCGGGCCTCATGTTGAATAACCACTTTTTAAACCCTCACAGTGACCAAAATTGCCATTTTTACAGAGTTTTGCTTACTCAAAATCTTCAATTTTGACAAATTTCAGGCACAGAAATGACTTTAAACACACTTATTTTAGTTGAAAAAGTAATAACTCACATCCAACCGTCATTTAAAGTCAAAAGATTAAATGTTAAAATTTCATCAATATTGACCATTTTTTCAACGTTCGACTGGTCCGGGGTCATCGTTTTTCATCAGAAAATGGATTTTTTGGACTCTACCAAAAATGATTCAAAATGTCATTTGGATCGGGCCTCATGTTGAATAACCACTTTTTAAACCCTCACAGTGACCAAAATTGCCATTTTTACAGAGTTTTGCTTACTCAAAATCTTCAATTTTGACCAATTTCAGGCACAGAAATGACTTTAAACACACTTATTTTAGTTGAAAAAGTAATAACTCACATCCAACCGTCATTTAAAGTCAAAAGATTAAATGTTAAAATTTCATCAATATTGACCATTTTTTCAACGTTCGACTGGTCCGGGGTCATCGTTTTTCATCAGAAAATTGATTTTTTGGACTCTACAAAAAATGATTCAAAATGTCATTTGGATCGGGCCTCATGTTGAATAACCACTTTTTAAACCCTCACAGTGACCAAAATTGCCATTTTTACAGAGTTTTGCTTACTCAAAATCTTCAATTTTGACCAATTTCAGGCACAGAAATGACTTTAAACACACTTATTTTAGTTGAAAAAGTAATAACTCACATCCAACCGGCATTTAAAGTCAAAAGATTAAATGTTAACATTTCATCAATATTGACCATTTTTTCAACGTTCGACTGGTCCGGGGTCATCGTTTTTCATCAGAAAATTGATTTTTTGGACTCTACCAAAAATGATTCAAAATGTCATTTTGATCGGGCCTCATGTTGAATAACCACTTTTCAAACCCTCACAGTGACCAAAACTGCCATTTTTACAGAGTTTTGCTTACTCAAAATCTTCAATTTTGACCAATTTCAGGCACAGAAATGACTTTAAACACACTTATTTTAGTTGAAAAAGTAATAACTCACATCCAACCGTCATTTAAAGTCAAAAGATTAAATGTTAAAATTTCATCAATATTGACCATTTTTTCAACGTTCGACTGGTCCGGGGTCATCGTTTTTCATAAGAAAATTGATTTTTTGGACTCTACCAAAAATGATTCAAAATGTCATTTTGATCAGGCCTCATGTTGAATAACCACTTTTTAAACCCTCACAGTGACCAAAACTGCCATTTTTACAGAGTTTTGCTTACTCAAAATCTTCAATTTTGACCAATTTCAGGCACAGAAATGACTTTAAACACACTTATTTTAGTTGAAAAAGTAATAACTCACATCCAACCGTCATTTAAAGTCAAAAGATTAAATGTTAAAATTTCATCAATATTGACCATTTTTTCAACGTTCGACTGGTCCGGGGTCATCGTTTTTCATCAGAAAATGGATTTTTTGGACTCTACCAAAAATGATTCAAAATGTCATTTGGATCGGGCCTCATGTTGAATAACCACTTTTTAAACCCTCACAGTGACCAAAACTGCCATTTTTACAGAGTTTTGCTTACTCAAAATCTTCAATTTTGACCAATTTCAGGCACAGAAATGACTTTAAACACACTTATTTTAGTTGAAAAAGTAATAACTCACATCCAACCGTCATTTAAAGTCAAAAGATTAAATGTTAAAATGCATCAATATTGACCATTTTTTCAACGTTCGACTGGTCCGGGGTCATCGTTTTTCATCAGAAAATGGATTTTTTGGACTCTACCAAAAATGATTCAAAATGTCATTTGGATCGGGCCTCATGTTGAATAACCACTTTTTAAACCCTCACAGTGACCAAAACTGCCATTTTTACAGAGTTTTGCTTACTCAAAATCTTCAATTTTGACCAATTTCAGGCACAGAAATGACTTTAAACACACTTATTTTAGTTGAAAAAGTAATAACTCACATCCAACCGTCATTTAAAGTCAAAAGATTAAATGTTAAAATTTCATCAATATTGACCATTTTTTCAACGTTCGACTAGTCCGGGGTCATCGTTTTTCATCAGAAAATTGATTTTTTGGACTCTACCAAAAATGATTCAAAATGTCATTTGGATCGGGCCTCATGTTGAATAACCACTTTTTAAACCCTCACAGTGACCAAAACTGCCATTTTTACAGAGTTTTGCTTACTCAAAATCTTCAATTTTGACCAATTTCAGGCACATAAATGACTTTAAACACACTTATTTTAGTTGAAAAAGTAATAACTCACATCCAACCGTCATTTAAAGTCAAAAGATTAAATGTTAAAATTTCATCAATATTGACCATTTTTTCAACGTTCGACTGGTCCGGGGTCATCGTTTTTCATCAGAAAATTGATTTTTTGGACTCTACCAAAAATGATTCAAAATGTCATTTGGATCGGGCCTCATGTTGAATAACCACTTTTTAAACCCTCACAGTGACCAAAACTGACATTTTTACAGAGTTTTGCTTACTCAAAATCTTCAATTTTGACCAATTTCAGGCACAGAAATGACTTTAAACACACTTATTTTAGTTGAAAAAGTAATAACTCACATCCAACCGTCATTTAAAGTCAAAAGATTAAATATTAAAATTTCATCAATATTGACCATTTTTTCAACGTTCGACTGGTCCGGGGTCATCGTTTTTCATCAGAAAATTGATTTTTTGGACTCTACCAAAAATGATTCAAAATGTCATTTTGATCGGGCCTCATGTTGAATAACCACTTTTTAAACCCTCACAGTGACCAAAACTGCCATTTTTACAGAGTTTTGCTTACTCAAAATCTTCAATTTTGACCAATTTCAGGCACAGAAATGACTTTAAACACACTTATTTTAGTTGAAAAAGTAATAACTCACATCCAACCGTCATTTAAAGTCAAAAGATTAAATGTTAAAATTTCATCAATATTGACCATTTTTTCAACGTTCGACTGGTCCGGGGTCATCGTTTTTCATCAGAAAATTGATTTTTTGGACTCTACCAAAAATGATTCAAAATGTCATTTGGATCGGGCCTCATGTTGAATAACCACTTTTTAAACCCTCACAGTGACCAAAATTGCCATTTTTACAGAGTTTTGCTTACTCAAAATCTTCAATTTTGACAAATTTCAGGCACAGAAATGACTTTAAACACACTTATTTTAGTTGAAAAAGTAATAACTCACATCCAACCGTCATTTAAAGTCAAAAGATTAAATGTTAAATTTCATCAATATTGACCATTTTTTCAACGTTCGACTGGTCCGGGGTCATCGTTTTTCATCAGAAAATGGATTTTTTGGACTCTACCAAAAATGATTCAAAATGTCATTTGGATCGGGCCTCATGTTGAATAACCACTTTTTAAACCCTCACAGTGACCAAAACTGCCATTTTTACAGAGTTTTGCTTACTCAAAATCTTCAATTTTGACCAATTTCAGGCACAGAAATGACTTTAAACACACTTATTTTAGTTGAAAAAGTAATAACTCACATCCAACCGTCATTTAAAGTCAAAAGATTAAATGTTAAAATTTCATCAATATTGACCATTTTTTCAACGTTCGACTAGTCCGGGGTCATCGTTTTTCATCAGAAAATTGATTTTTTGGACTCTACCAAAAATGATTCAAAATGTCATTTGGATCGGGCCTCATGTTGAATCCACTTTTTAAACCCTCACAGTGACCAAAACTGCAATTTTTACAGAGTTTTGCTTACTCAAAATCTTCAATTTTGACCAATTTCAGGCACAGAAATGACTTTAAACACACTTATTTTAGTTGAAAAAGTAATAACTCACATCCAACCGTCATTTAAAGTCAAAAGATTAAATGTTAAAATTTCATCAATATTGACCATTTTTTCAACGTTCGACTGGTCCGGGGTCATCGTTTTTCATCAGAAAATTGATTTTTTAAACTCTACCAAAAATGATTCAAAATGTCATTTTGATCGGGCCTCATGTTGAATAACCACTTTTTAAACCCTCGTGGTTACCAAAACTGCCATTTTTACAGAGTTTTGCTTACTCAAAATCTTCAATTTTGACCAATTTCAGGCACAGAAATGACTTTAAACACACTTATTTTAGTTGAAAAAGTAATAACTCACATCCAACCGTCATTTAAAGTCAAAAGATTAAATGTTAAAATGTCATCAATATTGACCATTTTTTCAACGTTCGACTGGTCCGGGGTCATCGTTTTTCATCAGAAAATTGATTTTTTGGACTCTACCAAAAATGATTCAAAATGTCATTTGGATCGGGCCTCATGTTGAATAACCACTTTTTAAACCCTCACAGTGACCAAAACTGCCATTTTTACAGAGTTTTGCTTACTCAAAATCTTCAATTTTGACCAATTTCAGGCACAGAAATGACTTTAAACACACTTATTTTAGTTGAAAAAGTAATAACTCACATCCAACCGTCATTTAAAGTCAAAAGATTAAATGTTAAAATTTCATCAATATTGACCATTTTTTCAACGTTCGACTAGTCCGGGGTCATCGTTTTTCATCAGAAAATTGATTTTTTGGACTCTACCAAAAATGATTCAAAATGTCATTTGGATCGGGCCTCATGTTGAATAACCACTTTTTAAACCCTCACAGTGACCAAAACTGCCATTTTTACAGAGTTTTGCTTACTCAAAATCTTCAATTTTGACCAATTTCAGGCACAGAAATGACTTTAAACACACTTATTTTAGTTGAAAAAGTAATAACTCACATCCAACCGTCATTTAAAGTCAAAAGATTAAATGTTAAAATTTCATCAATATTGACCATTTTTTCAACGTTCGACTGGTCCGGGGTCATCGTTTTTCATCAGAAAATTGATTTTTTAAACTCTACCAAAAATGATTCAAAATGTCATTTTGATCGGGCCTCATGTTGAATAACTACTTTTTAAACCCTCGTGGTGACCAAAACTGCCATTTTTACAGAGTTTTGCTTACTCAAAATCTTCAATTTTGACCAATTTCAGGCACAGAAATGACTTTAAACACACTTATTTTAGTTGAAAAAGTAATAACTCACATCCAACCGTCATTTAAAGTCAAAAGATTAAATGTTAAAATTTCATCAATATTGACCACTTTTTTCAACGTTCGACTGGTCCGGGGTCATCGTTTTTCATCAGAAAATGGATTTTTTGGACTCTACCAAAAATGATTCAAAATGTCATTTGGCTCGGGCCTCATGTTGAATAACCACTTTTTAAACCCTCACAGTGACCAAAACTGCCATTTTTACAGAGTTTTGCTTACTCAAAATCTTCAATTTTGACCAATTTCAGGCACAGAAATGACTTTAAACACACTTATTTTAGTTGAAAAAGTAATAACTCACATCCAACCGTCATTTAAAGTCAAAAGATTAAATGTTAAAATTTCATCAATATTGACCATTTTTTCAACGTTCGACTAGTCCGGGGTCATCGTTTTTCATCAGAAAATTGATTTTTTAAACTCTACCAAAAATGATTCAAAATGTCATTTTGATCGGGCCTCATGTTGAATAACCACTTTTTAAACCCTCGTGGTGACCAAAACTGCCATTTTTACAGAGTTTTGCTTACTCAAAATCTTCAATTTTGACCAATTTCAGGCACAGAAATGACTTTAAACATACTTATTTTAGTTGAAAAAGTAATAACTCACATCCAACCGTCATTTAAAGTCAAAAGATTAAATGTTAAAATGTCATCAATATTGACCATTTTTTCAACGTTCGACTGGTCCGGGGTCATCGTTTTTCATCAGAAAATGGATTTTTTGGACTCTACCAAAAATGATTCAAAATGTCATTTGGATCGGGCCTCATGTTGAATAACCACTTTTTAAACCCTCACAGTGACCAAAACTGCCATTTTTACAGAGTTTTGCTTACTCAAAATCTTCAATTTTGACCAATTTCAGGCACAGAAATGACTTTAAACACACTTATTTTAGTTGAAAAAGTAATAACTCACATCCAACCGTCATTTAAAGTCAAAAGATTAAATGTTAAAATTTCATCAATATTGACCATTTTTTCAACGTTCGACTAGTCCGGGGTCATCGTTTTTCATCAGAAAATTGATTTTTTGGACTCTACCAAAAATGATTCAAAATGTCATTTTGATCGGGCCTCATGTTGAATAACCACTTTTTAAACCCTCGTGGTGACCAAAACTGCCATTTTTACAGAGTTTTGCTTACTCAAAATCTTCAATTTTGACCAATTTCAGGCACAGAAATGACTTTAAACACACTTATTTTAGTTGAAAAAGTAATAACTCACATCCAACCGTCATTTAAAGTCAAAAGATTAAATGTTAAAATGTCATCAATATTGACCATTTTTTCAACGTTCGACTGGTCCGGGGTCATCGTTTTTCATCAGAAAATTGATTTTTTGGACTCTACCAAAAATGATTCAAAATGTCATTTGGATCGGGCCTCATGTTGAATAACCACTTTTTAAACCCTCACAGTGACCAAAACTGCCATTTTTACAGAGTTTTGCTTACTCAAAATCTTCAATTTTGACCAATTTCAGGCACAGAAATGACTTTAAACACACTTATTTTAGTTGAAAAAGTAATAACTCACATCCAACCGTCATTTAAAGTCAAAAGATTAAATGTTAAAATTTCATCAATATTGACCATTTTTTCAACGTTCGACTGGTCCGGGGTCATCGTTTTTCATCAGAAAATGGATTTTTTGGACTCTACCAAAAATGATTCAAAATGTCATTTGGATCGGGCCTCATGTTGAATAACCACTTTTTAAACCCTCACAGTGACCAAAACTGCCATTTTTACAGAGTTTTGCTTACTCAAAATCTTCAATTATGACCAATTTCAGGCACAGAAATGACTTTAAACACACTTATTTTAGTTGAAAAAGTAATAACTCACATCCAACCGTCATTTAAAGTCAAAAGATTAAATGTTAAAATTTCATCAATATTGACCATTTTTTCAACGTTCGACTGGTCCGGGGTCATCATTTTTCATCAGAAAATTGATTTTTTGGACTCTACCAAAAATGATTCAAAATGTCATTTGGATCGGGCCTCATGTTGAATAACCACTTTTTAAACCCTCACAGTGACCAAAACTGCAATTTTTACAGAGTTTTGCTTACTCAAAATCTTCAATTTTGACCAATTTCAGGCACAGAAATGACTTTAAACACACTTATTTTAGTTGAAAAAGTAATAACTCACATCCAACCGTCATTTAAAGTCAAAAGATTAAATGTTAAAATGTCATCAATATTGACCATTTTTTCAACGTTCGACTGGTCCGGGGTCATCGTTTTTCATCAGAAAATGGATTTTTTGGACTCTACCAAAAATGATTCAAAATGTCATTTGGATCGGGCCTCTTGTTGAATAACCACTTTTTAAACCCTCACAGTGACCAAAACTGCCATTTTTACAGAGTTTTGCTTACTCAAAATCTTCAATTTTGACCAATTTCAGGCACAGAAATGACTTTAAACACACTTATTTTAGTTGAAAAAGTAATAACTCACATCCAACCGTCATTTAAAGTCAAAAGATTAAATGTTAAAATTTCATCAATATTGACCATTTTTTCAACGTTCGACTAGTCCGGGGTCATCGTTTTTCATCAGAAAATTGATTTTTTGGACTCTACCAAAAATGATTCAAAATGTCATTTGGATCGGGCCTCATGTTGAATAACCACTTTTTAAACCCTCACAGTGACCAAAACTGCCATTTTTACAGAGTTTTGCTTACTCAAAATCTTCAATTTTGACCAATTTCAGGCACAGAAATGACTTTAAACACACTTATTTTAGTTGAAAAAGTAATAACTCACATCCAACCGTCATTTAAAGTCAAAAGATTAAATGTTAAAATTTCATCAATATTGACCATTTTTTCAACGTTCGACTGGTCCGGGGTCATCGTTTTTCATCAGAAAATTGATTTTTTGGACTCTACCAAAAATGATTCAAAATGTCATTTGGATCGGGCCTCATGTTGAATAACCACTTTTTAAACCCTCACAGTGACCAAAATTGCCATTTTTACAGAGTTTTGCTTACTCAAAATCTTCAATTTTGACAAATTTCAGGCACAGAAATGACTTTAAACACACTTATTTTAGTTGAAAAAGTAATAACTCACATCCAACCGTCATTTAAAGTCAAAAGATTAAATGTTAAAATTTCATCAATATTGACCATTTTTTCAACGTTCGACTGGTCCGGGGTCATCGTTTTTCATCAGAAAATTGATTTTTTAAACTCTACCAAAAATGATTCAAAATGTCATTTTGATCGGGCCTCATGTTGAATAACTACTTTTTAAACCCTCGTGGTGACCAAAACTGCCATTTTTACAGAGTTTTGCTTACTCAAAATCTTCAATTTTGACCAATTTCAGGCACAGAAATGACTTTAAACACACTTATTTTAGTTGAAAAAGTAATAACTCACATCCAACCGTCATTTAAAGTCAAAAGATTAAATGTTAAAATTTCATCAATATTGACCACTTTTTTCAACGTTCGACTGGTCCGGGGTCATCGTTTTTCATCAGAAAATGGATTTTTTGGACTCTACCAAAAATGATTCAAAATGTCATTTGGATTGGGCCTCATGTTGAATAACCACTTTTTAAACCCTCACAGTGACCAAAACTGCCATTTTTACAGAGTTTTGCTTACTCAAAATCTTCAATTTTGACCAATTTCAGGCACAGAAATGACTTTAAACACACTTATTTTAGTTGAAAAAGTAATAACTCACATCCAACCGTCATTTAAAGTCAAAAGATTAAATGTTAAAATTTCATCAATATTGACCATTTTTTCAACGTTCGACTAGTCCGGGGTCATCGTTTTTCATCAGAAAATTGATTTTTTGGACTCTACCAAAAATGATTCAAAATGTCATTTGGATCGGGCCTCATGTTGAATCCACTTTTTAAACCCTCACAGTGACCAAAACTGCAATTTTTACAGAGTTTTGCTTACTCAAAATCTTCAATTTTGACCAATTTCAGGCACAGAAATGACTTTAAACACACTTATTTTAGTTGAAAAAGTAATAACTCACATCCAACCGTCATTTAAAGTCAAAAGATTAAATGTTAAAATTTCATCAATATTGACCATTTTTTCAACGTTCGACTGGTCCGGGGTCATCGTTTTTCATCAGAAAATTGATTTTTTAAACTCTACCAAAAATGATTCAAAATGTCATTTTGATCGGGCCTCTTGTTGAATAACCACTTTTTAAACCCTCGTGGTGACCAAAACTGCCATTTTTACAGAGTTTTGCTTACTCAAAATCTTCAATTTTGACCAATTTCAGGCACAGAAATGACTTTAAACACACTTATTTTAGTTGAAAAAGTAATAACTCACATCCAACCGTCATTTAAAGTCAAAAGATTAAATGTTAAAATGTCATCAATATTGACCATTTTTTCAACGTTCGACTGGTCCGGGGTCATCGTTTTTCATCAGAAAATGGATTTTTTGGACTCTACCAAAAATGATTCAAAATGTCATTTGGATCGGGCCTCATGTTGAATAACCACTTTTTAAACCCTCACAGTGACCAAAACTGCCATTTTTACAGAGTTTTGCTTACTCAAAATCTTCAATTTTGACCAATTTCAGGCACAGAAATGACTTTAAACACACTTATTTTAGTTGAAAAAGTAATAACTCACATCCAACCGTCATTTAAAGTCAAAAGATTAAATGTTAAAATTTCATCAATATTGACCATTTTTTCAACGTTCGACTAGTCCGGGGTCATCGTTTTTCATCAGAAAATTGATTTTTTGGACTCTACCAAAAATGATTCAAAATGTCATTTGGATCGGGCCTCATGTTGAATAACCACTTTTTAAACCCTCACAGTGACCAAAACTGCCATTTTTACAGAGTTTTGCTTACTCAAAATCTTCAATTTTGACCAATTTCAGGCACATAAATGACTTTAAACACACTTATTTTAGTTGAAAAAGTAATAACTCACATCCAACCGTCATTTAAAGTCAAAAGATTAAATGTTAAAATTTCATCAATATTGACCATTTTTTCAACGTTCGACTGGTCCGGGGTCATCGTTTTTCATCAGAAAATTGATTTTTTGGACTCTACCAAAAATGATTCAAAATGTCATTTGGATCGGGCCTCATGTTGAATAACCACTTTTTAAACCCTCACAGTGACCAAAACTGCCATTTTTACAGAGTTTTGCTTACTCAAAATCTTCAATTTTGACCAATTTCAGGCACAGAAATGACTTTAAACACACTTATTTTAGTTGAAAAAGTAATAACTCACATCCAACCGTCATTTAAAGTCAAAAGATTAAATGTTAAAATTTCATCAATATTGACCATTTTTTCAACGTTCGACTAGTCCGGGGTCATCGTTTTTCATCAGAAAATTGATTTTTTGGACTCTACCAAAAATGATTCAAAATGTCATTTGGATCGGGCCTCATGTTGAATCCACTTTTTAAACCCTCACAGTGACCAAAACTGCAATTTTTACAGAGTTTTGCTTACTCAAAATCTTCAATTTTGACCAATTTCAGGCACAGAAATGACTTTAAACACACTTATTTTAGTTGAAAAAGTAATAACTCACATCCAACCGTCATTTAAAGTCAAAAGATTAAATGTTAAAATTTCATCAATATTGACCATTTTTTCAACGTTCGACTGGTCCGGGGTCATCGTTTTTCATCAGAAAATTGATTTTTTAAACTCTACCAAAAATGATTCAAAATGTCATTTTGATCGGGCCTCATGTTGAATAACCACTTTTTAAACCCTCGTGGTTACCAAAACTGCCATTTTTACAGAGTTTTGCTTACTCAAAATCTTCAATTTTGACCAATTTCAGGCACAGAAATGACTTTAAACACACTTATTTTAGTTGAAAAAGTAATAACTCACATCCAACCGTCATTTAAAGTCAAAAGATTAAATGTTAAAATGTCATCAATATTGACCATTTTTTCAACGTTCGACTGGTCCGGGGTCATCGTTTTTCATCAGAAAATTGATTTTTTGGACTCTACCAAAAATGATTCAAAATGTCATTTGGATCGGGCCTCATGTTGAATAACCACTTTTTAAACCCTCACAGTGACCAAAACTGCCATTTTTACAGAGTTTTGCTTACTCAAAATCTTCAATTTTGACCAATTTCAGGCACAGAAATGACTTTAAACACACTTATTTTAGTTGAAAAAGTAATAACTCACATCCAACCGTCATTTAAAGTCAAAAGATTAAATGTTAAAATTTCATCAATATTGACCATTTTTTCAACGTTCGACTAGTCCGGGGTCATCGTTTTTCATCAGAAAATTGATTTTTTGGACTCTACCAAAAATGATTCAAAATGTCATTTGGATCGGGCCTCATGTTGAATAACCACTTTTTAAACCCTCACAGTGACCAAAACTGCCATTTTTACAGAGTTTTGCTTACTCAAAATCTTCAATTTTGACCAATTTCAGGCACAGAAATGACTTTAAACACACTTATTTTAGTTGAAAAAGTAATAACTCACATCCAACCGTCATTTAAAGTCAAAAGATTAAATGTTAAAATTTCATCAATATTGACCATTTTTTCAACGTTCGACTGGTCCGGGGTCATCGTTTTTCATCAGAAAATTGATTTTTTAAACTCTACCAAAAATGATTCAAAATGTCATTTTGATCGGGCCTCATGTTGAATAACTACTTTTTAAACCCTCGTGGTGACCAAAACTGCCATTTTTACAGAGTTTTGCTTACTCAAAATCTTCAATTTTGACCAATTTCAGGCACAGAAATGACTTTAAACACACTTATTTTAGTTGAAAAAGTAATAACTCACATCCAACCGTCATTTAAAGTCAAAAGATTAAATGTTAAAATTTCATCAATATTGACCACTTTTTTCAACGTTCGACTGGTCCGGGGTCATCGTTTTTCATCAGAAAATGGATTTTTTGGACTCTACCAAAAATGATTCAAAATGTCATTTGGCTCGGGCCTCATGTTGAATAACCACTTTTTAAACCCTCACAGTGACCAAAACTGCCATTTTTACAGAGTTTTGCTTACTCAAAATCTTCAATTTTGACCAATTTCAGGCACAGAAATGACTTTAAACACACTTATTTTAGTTGAAAAAGTAATAACTCACATCCAACCGTCATTTAAAGTCAAAAGATTAAATGTTAAAATTTCATCAATATTGACCATTTTTTCAACGTTCGACTAGTCCGGGGTCATCGTTTTTCATCAGAAAATTGATTTTTTGGACTCTACCAAAAATGATTCAAAATGTCATTTGGATCGGGCCTCATGTTGAATCCACTTTTTAAACCCTCACAGTGACCAAAACTGCAATTTTTACAGAGTTTTGCTTACTCAAAATCTTCAATTTTGACCAATTTCAGGCACAGAAATGACTTTAAACACACTTATTTTAGTTGAAAAAGTAATAACTCACATCCAACCGTCATTTAAAGTCAAAAGATTAAATGTTAAAATTTCATCAATATTGACCATTTTTTCAACGTTCGACTGGTCCGGGGTCATCGTTTTTCATCAGAAAATTGATTTTTTAAACTCTACCAAAAATGATTCAAAATGTCATTTTGATCGGGCCTCATGTTGAATAACCACTTTTTAAACCCTCGTGGTGACCAAAACTGCCATTTTTACAGAGTTTTGCTTACTCAAAATCTTCAATTTTGACCAATTTCAGGCACAGAAATGACTTTAAACATACTTATTTTAGTTGAAAAAGTAATAACTCACATCCAACCGTCATTTAAAGTCAAAAGATTAAATGTTAAAATGTCATCAATATTGACCATTTTTTCAACGTTCGACTGGTCCGGGGTCATCGTTTTTCATCAGAAAATGGATTTTTTGGACTCTACCAAAAATGATTCAAAATGTCATTTGGATCGGGCCTCATGTTGAATAACCACTTTTTAAACCCTCACAGTGACCAAAACTGCCATTTTTACAGAGTTTTGCTTACTCAAAATCTTCAATTTTGACCAATTTCAGGCACAGAAATGACTTTAAACACACTTATTTTAGTTGAAAAAGTAATAACTCACATCCAACCGTCATTTAAAGTCAAAAGATTAAATGTTAAAATTTCATCAATATTGACCATTTTTTCAACGTTCGACTAGTCCGGGGTCATCGTTTTTCATCAGAAAATTGATTTTTTGGACTCTACCAAAAATGATTCAAAATGTCATTTTGATCGGGCCTCATGTTGAATAACCACTTTTTAAACCCTCGTGGTGACCAAAACTGCCATTTTTACAGAGTTTTGCTTACTCAAAATCTTCAATTTTGACCAATTTCAGGCACAGAAATGACTTTAAACACACTTATTTTAGTTGAAAAAGTAATAACTCACATCCAACCGTCATTTAAAGTCAAAAGATTAAATGTTAAAATGTCATCAATATTGACCATTTTTTCAACGTTCGACTGGTCCGGGGTCATCGTTTTTCATCAGAAAATTGATTTTTTGGACTCTACCAAAAATGATTCAAAATGTCATTTGGATCGGGCCTCATGTTGAATAACCACTTTTTAAACCCTCACAGTGACCAAAACTGCCATTTTTACAGAGTTTTGCTTACTCAAAATCTTCAATTTTGACCAATTTCAGGCACAGAAATGACTTTAAACACACTTATTTTAGTTGAAAAAGTAATAACTCACATCCAACCGTCATTTAAAGTCAAAAGATTAAATGTTAAAATGTCATCAATATTGACCATTTTTTCAACGTTCGACTGGTCCGGGGTCATCGTTTTTCATCAGAAAATGGATTTTTTGGACTCTACCAAAAATGATTCAAAATGTCATTTGGATCGGGCCTCATGTTGAATAACCACTTTTTAAACCCTCACAGTGACCAAAACTGCCATTTTTACAGAGTTTTGCTTACTCAAAATCTTCAATTATGACCAATTTCAGGCACAGAAATGACTTTAAACACACTTATTTTAGTTGAAAAAGTAATAACTCACATCCAACCGTCATTTAAAGTCAAAAGATTAAATGTTAAAATTTCATCAATATTGACCATTTTTTCAACGTTCGACTGGTCCGGGGTCATCATTTTTCATCAGAAAATTGATTTTTTGGACTCTACCAAAAATGATTCAAAATGTCATTTGGATCGGGCCTCATGTTGAATAACCACTTTTTAAACCCTCACAGTGACCAAAACTGCAATTTTTACAGAGTTTTGCTTACTCAAAATCTTCAATTTTGACCAATTTCAGGCACAGAAATGACTTTAAACACACTTATTTTAGTTGAAAAAGTAATAACTCACATCCAACCGTCATTTAAAGTCAAAAGATTAAATGTTAAAATGTCATCAATATTGACCATTTTTTCAACGTTCGACTGGTCCGGGGTCATCGTTTTTCATCAGAAAATGGATTTTTTGGACTCTACCAAAAATGATTCAAAATGTCATTTGGATCGGGCCTCTTGTTGAATAACCACTTTTTAAACCCTCACAGTGACCAAAACTGCCATTTTTACAGAGTTTTGCTTACTCAAAATCTTCAATTTTGACCAATTTCAGGCACAGAAATGACTTTAAACACACTTATTTTAGTTGAAAAAGTAATAACTCACATCCAACCGTCATTTAAAGTCAAAAGATTAAATGTTAAAATTTCATCAATATTGACCATTTTTTCAACGTTCGACTAGTCCGGGGTCATCGTTTTTCATCAGAAAATTGATTTTTTGGACTCTACCAAAAATGATTCAAAATGTCATTTGGATCGGGCCTCATGTTGAATAACCACTTTTTAAACCCTCACAGTGACCAAAACTGCCATTTTTACAGAGTTTTGCTTACTCAAAATCTTCAATTTTGACCAATTTCAGGCACAGAAATGACTTTAAACACACTTATTTTAGTTGAAAAAGTAATAACTCACATCCAACCGTCATTTAAAGTCAAAAGATTAAATGTTAAAATTTCATCAATATTGACCATTTTTTCAACGTTCGACTGGTCCGGGGTCATCGTTTTTCATCAGAAAATTGATTTTTTGGACTCTACCAAAAATGATTCAAAATGTCATTTGGATCGGGCCTCATGTTGAATAACCACTTTTTAAACCCTCACAGTGACCAAAATTGCCATTTTTACAGAGTTTTGCTTACTCAAAATCTTCAATTTTGACAAATTTCAGGCACAGAAATGACTTTAAACACACTTATTTTAGTTGAAAAAGTAATAACTCACATCCAACCGTCATTTAAAGTCAAAAGATTAAATGTTAAAATTTCATCAATATTGACCATTTTTTCAACGTTCGACTGGTCCGGGGTCATCGTTTTTCATCAGAAAATTGATTTTTTAAACTCTACCAAAAATGATTCAAAATGTCATTTTGATCGGGCCTCATGTTGAATAACTACTTTTTAAACCCTCGTGGTGACCAAAACTGCCATTTTTACAGAGTTTTGCTTACTCAAAATCTTCAATTTTGACCAATTTCAGGCACAGAAATGACTTTAAACACACTTATTTTAGTTGAAAAAGTAATAACTCACATCCAACCGTCATTTAAAGTCAAAAGATTAAATGTTAAAATTTCATCAATATTGACCACTTTTTTCAACGTTCGACTGGTCCGGGGTCATCGTTTTTCATCAGAAAATGGATTTTTTGGACTCTACCAAAAATGATTCAAAATGTCATTTGGATTGGGCCTCATGTTGAATAACCACTTTTTAAACCCTCACAGTGACCAAAACTGCCATTTTTACAGAGTTTTGCTTACTCAAAATCTTCAATTTTGACCAATTTCAGGCACAGAAATGACTTTAAACACACTTATTTTAGTTGAAAAAGTAATAACTCACATCCAACCGTCATTTAAAGTCAAAAGATTAAATGTTAAAATTTCATCAATATTGACCATTTTTTCAACGTTCGACTAGTCCGGGGTCATCGTTTTTCATCAGAAAATTGATTTTTTGGACTCTACCAAAAATGATTCAAAATGTCATTTGGATCGGGCCTCATGTTGAATCCACTTTTTAAACCCTCACAGTGACCAAAACTGCCATTTTTACAGAGTTTTGCTTACTCAAAATCTTCAATTTTGACCAATTTCAGGCACAGAAATGACTTTAAACACACTTATTTTAGTTGAAAAAGTAATAACTCACATCCAACCGGCATTTAAAGTCAAAAGATTAAATGTTAACATTTCATCAATATTGACCATTTTTTCAACGTTCGACTGGTCCGGGGTCATCGTTTTTCATCAGAAAATTGATTTTTTGGACTCTACCAAAAATGATTCAAAATGTCATTTTGATCGGGCCTCATGTTGAATAACCACTTTTCAAACCCTCACAGTGACCAAAACTGCCATTTTTACAGAGTTTTGCTTACTCAAAATCTTCAATTTTGACCAATTTCAGGCACAGAAATGACTTTAAACACACTTATTTTAGTTGAAAAAGTAATAACTCACATCCAACCGTCATTTAAAGTCAAAAGATTAAATGTTAAAATTTCATCAATATTGACCATTTTTTCAACGTTCGACTGGTCCGGGGTCATCGTTTTTCATAAGAAAATTGATTTTTTGGACTCTACCAAAAATGATTCAAAATGTCATTTTGATCAGGCCTCATGTTGAATAACCACTTTTTAAACCCTCACAGTGACCAAAACTGCCATTTTTACAGAGTTTTGCTTACTCAAAATCTTCAATTTTGACCAATTTCAGGCACAGAAATGACTTTAAACACACTTATTTTAGTTGAAAAAGTAATAACTCACATCCAACCGTCATTTAAAGTCAAAAGATTAAATGTTAAAATTTCATCAATATTGACCATTTTTTCAACGTTCGACTGGTCCGGGGTCATCGTTTTTCATCAGAAAATGGATTTTTTGGACTCTACCAAAAATGATTCAAAATGTCATTTGGATCGGGCCTCATGTTGAATAACCACTTTTTAAACCCTCACAGTGACCAAAACTGCCATTTTTACAGAGTTTTGCTTACTCAAAATCTTCAATTTTGACCAATTTCAGGCACAGAAATGACTTTAAACACACTTATTTTAGTTGAAAAAGTAATAACTCACATCCAACCGTCATTTAAAGTCAAAAGATTAAATGTTAAAATGTCATCAATATTGACCATTTTTTCAACGTTCGACTGGTCCGGGGTCATCGTTTTTCATCAGAAAATGGATTTTTTGGACTCTACCAAAAATGATTCAAAATGTCATTTGGATCGGGCCTCATGTTGAATAACCACTTTTTAAACCCTCACAGTGACCAAAACTGCCATTTTTACAGAGTTTTGCTTACTCAAAATCTTCAATTTTGACCAATTTCAGGCACAGAAATGACTTTAAACACACTTATTTTAGTTGAAAAAGTAATAACTCACATCCAACCGTCATTTAAAGTCAAAAGATTAAATGTTAAAATTTCATCAATATTGACCATTTTTTCAACGTTCGACTAGTCCGGGGTCATCGTTTTTCATCAGAAAATTGATTTTTTGGACTCTACCAAAAATGATTCAAAATGTCATTTGGATCGGGCCTCATGTTGAATAACCACTTTTTAAACCCTCACAGTGACCAAAACTGCCATTTTTACAGAGTTTTGCTTACTCAAAATCTTCAATTTTGACCAATTTCAGGCACATAAATGACTTTAAACACACTTATTTTAGTTGAAAAAGTAATAACTCACATCCAACCGTCATTTAAAGTCAAAAGATTAAATGTTAAAATTTCATCAATATTGACCATTTTTTCAACGTTCGACTGGTCCGGGGTCATCGTTTTTCATCAGAAAATTGATTTTTTGGACTCTACCAAAAATGATTCAAAATGTCATTTGGATCGGGCCTCATGTTGAATAACCACTTTTTAAACCCTCACAGTGACCAAAACTGACATTTTTACAGAGTTTTGCTTACTCAAAATCTTCAATTTTGACCAATTTCAGGCACAGAAATGACTTTAAACACACTTATTTTAGTTGAAAAAGTAATAACTCACATCCAACCGTCATTTAAAGTCAAAAGATTAAATATTAAAATTTCATCAATATTGACCATTTTTTCAACGTTCGACTGGTCCGGGGTCATCGTTTTTCATCAGAAAATTGATTTTTTGGACTCTACCAAAAATGATTCAAAATGTCATTTTGATCGGGCCTCATGTTGAATAACCACTTTTTAAACCCTCACAGTGACCAAAACTGCCATTTTTACAGAGTTTTGCTTACTCAAAATCTTCAATTTTGACCAATTTCAGGCACAGAAATGACTTTAAACACACTTATTTTAGTTGAAAAAGTAATAACTCACATCCAACCGTCATTTAAAGTCAAAAGATTAAATGTTAAAATTTCATCAATATTGACCATTTTTTCAACGTTCGACTGGTCCGGGGTCATCGTTTTTCATCAGAAAATTGATTTTTTGGACTCTACCAAAAATGATTCAAAATGTCATTTGGATCGGGCCTCATGTTGAATAACCACTTTTTAAACCCTCACAGTGACCAAAATTGCCATTTTTACAGAGTTTTGCTTACTCAAAATCTTCAATTTTGACAAATTTCAGGCACAGAAATGACTTTAAACACACTTATTTTAGTTGAAAAAGTAATAACTCACATCCAACCGTCATTTAAAGTCAAAAGATTAAATGTTAAAATTTCATCAATATTGACCATTTTTTCAACGTTCGACTGGTCCGGGGTCATCGTTTTTCATCAGAAAATGGATTTTTTGGACTCTACCAAAAATGATTCAAAATGTCATTTGGATCGGGCCTCATGTTGAATAACCACTTTTTAAACCCTCACAGTGACCAAAACTGCCATTTTTACAGAGTTTTGCTTACTCAAAATCTTCAATTTTGACCAATTTCAGGCACAGAAATGACTTTAAACACACTTATTTTAGTTGAAAAAGTAATAACTCACATCCAACCGTCATTTAAAGTCAAAAGATTAAATGTTAAAATTTCATCAATATTGACCATTTTTTCAACGTTCGACTAGTCCGGGGTCATCGTTTTTCATCAGAAAATTGATTTTTTGGACTCTACCAAAAATGATTCAAAATGTCATTTGGATCGGGCCTCATGTTGAATCCACTTTTTAAACCCTCACAGTGACCAAAACTGCAATTTTTACAGAGTTTTGCTTACTCAAAATCTTCAATTTTGACCAATTTCAGGCACAGAAATGACTTTAAACACACTTATTTTAGTTGAAAAAGTAATAACTCACATCCAACCGTCATTTAAAGTCAAAAGATTAAATGTTAAAATTTCATCAATATTGACCATTTTTTCAACGTTCGACTGGTCCGGGGTCATCGTTTTTCATCAGAAAATTGATTTTTTAAACTCTACCAAAAATGATTCAAAATGTCATTTTGATCGGGCCTCATGTTGAATAACCACTTTTTAAACCCTCGTGGTTACCAAAACTGCCATTTTTACAGAGTTTTGCTTACTCAAAATCTTCAATTTTGACCAATTTCAGGCACAGAAATGACTTTAAACACACTTATTTTAGTTGAAAAAGTAATAACTCACATCCAACCGTCATTTAAAGTCAAAAGATTAAATGTTAAAATGTCATCAATATTGACCATTTTTTCAACGTTCGACTGGTCCGGGGTCATCGTTTTTCATCAGAAAATTGATTTTTTGGACTCTACCAAAAATGATTCAAAATGTCATTTGGATCGGGCCTCATGTTGAATAACCACTTTTTAAACCCTCACAGTGACCAAAACTGCCATTTTTACAGAGTTTTGCTTACTCAAAATCTTCAATTTTGACCAATTTCAGGCACAGAAATGACTTTAAACACACTTATTTTAGTTGAAAAAGTAATAACTCACATCCAACCGTCATTTAAAGTCAAAAGATTAAATGTTAAAATTTCATCAATATTGACCATTTTTTCAACGTTCGACTAGTCCGGGGTCATCGTTTTTCATCAGAAAATTGATTTTTTGGACTCTACCAAAAATGATTCAAAATGTCATTTGGATCGGGCCTCATGTTGAATAACCACTTTTTAAACCCTCACAGTGACCAAAACTGCCATTTTTACAGAGTTTTGCTTACTCAAAATCTTCAATTTTGACCAATTTCAGGCACAGAAATGACTTTAAACACACTTATTTTAGTTGAAAAAGTAATAACTCACATCCAACCGTCATTTAAAGTCAAAAGATTAAATGTTAAAATTTCATCAATATTGACCATTTTTTCAACGTTCGACTGGTCCGGGGTCATCGTTTTTCATCAGAAAATTGATTTTTTAAACTCTACCAAAAATGATTCAAAATGTCATTTTGATCGGGCCTCATGTTGAATAACTACTTTTTAAACCCTCGTGGTGACCAAAACTGCCATTTTTACAGAGTTTTGCTTACTCAAAATCTTCAATTTTGACCAATTTCAGGCACAGAAATGACTTTAAACACACTTATTTTAGTTGAAAAAGTAATAACTCACATCCAACCGTCATTTAAAGTCAAAAGATTAAATGTTAAAATTTCATCAATATTGACCACTTTTTTCAACGTTCGACTGGTCCGGGGTCATCGTTTTTCATCAGAAAATGGATTTTTTGGACTCTACCAAAAATGATTCAAAATGTCATTTGGCTCGGGCCTCATGTTGAATAACCACTTTTTAAACCCTCACAGTGACCAAAACTGCCATTTTTACAGAGTTTTGCTTACTCAAAATCTTCAATTTTGACCAATTTCAGGCACAGAAATGACTTTAAACACACTTATTTTAGTTGAAAAAGTAATAACTCACATCCAACCGTCATTTAAAGTCAAAAGATTAAATGTTAAAATTTCATCAATATTGACCATTTTTTCAACGTTCGACTAGTCCGGGGTCATCGTTTTTCATCAGAAAATTGATTTTTTGGACTCTACCAAAAATGATTCAAAATGTCATTTGGATCGGGCCTCATGTTGAATCCACTTTTTAAACCCTCACAGTGACCAAAACTGCAATTTTTACAGAGTTTTGCTTACTCAAAATCTTCAATTTTGACCAATTTCAGGCACAGAAATGACTTTAAACACACTTATTTTAGTTGAAAAAGTAATAACTCACATCCAACCGTCATTTAAAGTCAAAAGATTAAATGTTAAAATTTCATCAATATTGACCATTTTTTCAACGTTCGACTGGTCCGGGGTCATCGTTTTTCATCAGAAAATTGATTTTTTAAACTCTACCAAAAATGATTCAAAATGTCATTTTGATCGGGCCTCATGTTGAATAACCACTTTTTAAACCCTCGTGGTGACCAAAACTGCCATTTTTACAGAGTTTTGCTTACTCAAAATCTTCAATTTTGACCAATTTCAGGCACAGAAATGACTTTAAACATACTTATTTTAGTTGAAAAAGTAATAACTCACATCCAACCGTCATTTAAAGTCAAAAGATTAAATGTTAAAATGTCATCAATATTGACCATTTTTTCAACGTTCGACTGGTCCGGGGTCATCGTTTTTCATCAGAAAATGGATTTTTTGGACTCTACCAAAAATGATTCAAAATGTCATTTGGATCGGGCCTCATGTTGAATAACCACTTTTTAAACCCTCACAGTGACCAAAACTGCCATTTTTACAGAGTTTTGCTTACTCAAAATCTTCAATTTTGACCAATTTCAGGCACAGAAATGACTTTAAACACACTTATTTTAGTTGAAAAAGTAATAACTCACATCCAACCGTCATTTAAAGTCAAAAGATTAAATGTTAAAATTTCATCAATATTGACCATTTTTTCAACGTTCGACTAGTCCGGGGTCATCGTTTTTCATCAGAAAATTGATTTTTTGGACTCTACCAAAAATGATTCAAAATGTCATTTTGATCGGGCCTCATGTTGAATAACCACTTTTTAAACCCTCGTGGTGACCAAAACTGCCATTTTTACAGAGTTTTGCTTACTCAAAATCTTCAATTTTGACCAATTTCAGGCACAGAAATGACTTTAAACACACTTATTTTAGTTGAAAAAGTAATAACTCACATCCAACCGTCATTTAAAGTCAAAAGATTAAATGTTAAAATGTCATCAATATTGACCATTTTTTCAACGTTCGACTGGTCCGGGGTCATCGTTTTTCATCAGAAAATTGATTTTTTGGACTCTACCAAAAATGATTCAAAATGTCATTTGGATCGGGCCTCATGTTGAATAACCACTTTTTAAACCCTCACAGTGACCAAAACTGCCATTTTTACAGAGTTTTGCTTACTCAAAATCTTCAATTTTGACCAATTTCAGGCACAGAAATGACTTTAAACACACTTATTTTAGTTGAAAAAGTAATAACTCACATCCAACCGTCATTTAAAGTCAAAAGATTAAATGTTAAAATTTCATCAATATTGACCATTTTTTCAACGTTCGACTGGTCCGGGGTCATCGTTTTTCATCAGAAAATTGATTTTTTGGACTCTACCAAAAATGATTCAAAATGTCATTTGGATCGGGCCTCATGTTGAATAACCACTTTTTAAACCCTCACAGTGACCAAAACTGCCATTTTTACAGAGTTTTGCTTACTCAAAATCTTCAATTATGACCAATTTCAGGCACAGAAATGACTTTAAACACACTTATTTTAGTTGAAAAAGTAATAACTCACATCCAACCGTCATTTAAAGTCAAAAGATTAAATGTTAAAATTTCATCAATATTGACCATTTTTTCAACGTTCGACTGGTCCGGGGTCATCATTTTTCATCAGAAAATTGATTTTTTGGACTCTACCAAAAATGATTCAAAATGTCATTTGGATCGGGCCTCATGTTGAATAACCACTTTTTAAACCCTCACAGTGACCAAAACTGCAATTTTTACAGAGTTTTGCTTACTCAAAATCTTCAATTTTGACCAATTTCAGGCACAGAAATGACTTTAAACACACTTATTTTAGTTGAAAAAGTAATAACTCACATCCAACCGTCATTTAAAGTCAAAAGATTAAATGTTAAAATTTCATCAATATTGACCATTTTTTCAACGTTCGACTGGTCCGGGGTCATCGTTTTTCATCAGAAAATTGATTTTTTAAACTCTACCAAAAATGATTCAAAATGTCATTTTGATCGGGCCTCATGTTGAATAACCACTTTTTAAACCCTCGTGGTGACCAAAACTGCCATTTTTACAGAGTTTTGCTTACTCAAAATCTTCAATTTTGACCAATTTCAGGCACAGAAATGACTTTAAACACACTTATTTTAGTTGAAAAAGTAATAACTCACATCCAACCGTCATTTAAAGTCAAAAGATTAAATGTTAAAATGTCATCAATATTGACCATTTTTTCAACGTTCGACTGGTCCGGGGTCATCGTTTTTCATCAGAAAATGGATTTTTTGGACTCTACCAAAAATGATTCAAAATGTCATTTGGATCGGGCCTCATGTTGAATAACCACTTTTTAAACCCTCACAGTGACCAAAACTGCCATTTTTACAGAGTTTTGCTTACTCAAAATCTTCAATTTTGACCAATTTCAGGCACAGAAATGACTTTAAACACACTTATTTTAGTTGAAAAAGTAATAACTCACATCCAACCGTCATTTAAAGTCAAAAGATTAAATGTTAAAATTTCATCAATATTGACCATTTTTTCAACGTTCGACTGGTCCGGGGTCATCGTTTTTCATCAGAAAATTGATTTTTTGGACTCTACCAAAAATGATTCAAAATGTCATTTTGATCGGGCCTCATGTTGAATAACCACTTTTTAAACCCTCACAGTGACCAAAACTGCCATTTTTACAGAGTTTTGCTTACTCAAAATCTTCAATTTTGACCAATTTCAGGCACAGAAATGACTTTAAACACACTTATTTTAGTTGAAAAAGTAATAACTCACATCCAACCGTCATTTAAAGTCAAAAGATTAAATGTTAAAATTTCATCAATATTGACCATTTTTTCAACGTTCGACTGGTCCGGGGTCATCGTTTTTCATCAGAAAATGGATTTTTTGGACTCTACCAAAAATGATTCAAAATGTCATTTGGATCGGGCCTCATGTTGAATAACCACTTTTTAAACCCTCACAGTGACCAAAACTGCCATTTTTACAGAGTTTTGCTTACTCAAAATCTTCAATTTTGACCAATTTCAGGCACAGAAATGACTTTAAACACACTTATTTTAGTTGAAAAAGTAATAACTCACATCCAACCGTCATTTAAAGTCAAAAGATTAAATGTTAAAATTTCATCAATATTGACCATTTTTTCAACGTTCGACTGGTCCGGGGTCATCGTTTTTCATCAGAAAATTGATTTTTTAAACTCTACCAAAAATGATTCAAAATGTCATTTTGATCGGGCCTCATGTTGAATAACCACTTTTTAAACCCTCGTGGTGACCAAAACTGCCATTTTTACAGAGTTTTGCTTACTCAAAATCTTCAATTTTGACCAATTTCAGGCACAGAAATGACTTTAAACATACTTATTTTAGTTGAAAAAGTAATAACTCACATCCAACCGTCATTTAAAGTCAAAAGATTAAATGTTAAAATGTCATCAATATTGACCATTTTTTCAACGTTCGACTGGTCCGGGGTCATCGTTTTTCATCAGAAAATGGATTTTTTGGACTCTACCAAAAATGATTCAAAATGTCATTTGGATCGGGCCTCATGTTGAATAACCACTTTTTAAACCCTCACAGTGACCAAAACTGCCATTTTTACAGAGTTTTGCTTACTCAAAATCTTCAATTTTGACCAATTTCAGGCACAGAAATGACTTTAAACACACTTATTTTAGTTGAAAAAGTAATAACTCACATCCAACCGTCATTTAAAGTCAAAAGATTAAATGTTAAAATTTCATCAATATTGACCATTTTTTCAACGTTCGACTGGTCCGGGGTCATCGTTTTTCATCAGAAAATTGATTTTTTGGACTCTACCAAAAATGATTCAAAATGTCATTTTGATCGGGCCTCATGTTGAATAACCACTTTTTAAACCCTCGTGGTGACCAAAACTGCCATTTTTACAGAGTTTTGCTTACTCAAAATCTTCAATTTTGACCAATTTCAGGCACAGAAATGACTTTAAACACACTTATTTTAGTTGAAAAAGTAATAACTCACATCCAACCGTCATTTAAAGTCAAAAGATTAAATGTTAAAATGTCATCAATATTGACCATTTTTTCAACGTTCGACTGGTCCGGGGTCATCGTTTTTCATCAGAAAATGGATTTTTTGGACTCTACCAAAAATGATTCAAAATGTCATTTGGATCGGGCCTCATGTTGAATAACCACTTTTTAAACCCTCACAGTGACCAAAACTGCCATTTTTACAGAGTTTTGCTTACTCAAAATCTTCAATTTTGACCAATTTCAGGCACAGAAATGACTTTAAACACACTTATTTTAGTTGAAAAAGTAATAACTCACATCCAACCGTCATTTAAAGTCAAAAGATTAAATGTTAAAATTTCATCAATATTGACCATTTTTTCAACGTTCGACTAGTCCGGGGTCATCGTTTTTCATCAGAAAATTGATTTTTTGGACTCTACCAAAAATGATTCAAAATGTCATTTTGATCGGGCCTCATGTTGAATAACCACTTTTTAAACCCTCGTGGTGACCAAAACTGCCATTTTTACAGAGTTTTGCTTACTCAAAATCTTCAATTTTGACCAATTTCAGGCACAGAAATGACTTTAAACACACTTATTTTAGTTGAAAAAGTAATAACTCACATCCAACCGTCATTTAAAGTCAAAAGATTAAATGTTAAAATGTCATCAATATTGACCATTTTTTCAACGTTCGACTGGTCCGGGGTCATCGTTTTTCATCAGAAAATTGATTTTTTGGACTCTACCAAAAATGATTCAAAATGTCATTTGGATCGGGCCTCATGTTGAATAACCACTTTTTAAACCCTCACAGTGACCAAAACTGCCATTTTTACAGAGTTTTGCTTACTCAAAATCTTCAATTTTGACCAATTTCAGGCACAGAAATGACTTTAAACACACTTATTTTAGTTGAAAAAGTAATAACTCACATCCAACCGTCATTTAAAGTCAAAAGATTAAATGTTAAAATTTCATCAATATTGACCATTTTTTCAACGTTCGACTGGTCCGGGGTCATCGTTTTTCATCAGAAAATGGATTTTTTGGACTCTACCAAAAATGATTCAAAATGTCATTTGGATCGGGCCTCATGTTGAATAACCACTTTTTAAACCCTCACAGTGACCAAAACTGCCATTTTTACAGAGTTTTGCTTACTCAAAATCTTCAATTATGACCAATTTCAGGCACAGAAATGACTTTAAACACACTTATTTTAGTTGAAAAAGTAATAACTCACATCCAACCGTCATTTAAAGTCAAAAGATTAAATGTTAAAATTTCATCAATATTGACCATTTTTTCAACGTTCGACTGGTCCGGGGTCATCATTTTTCATCAGAAAATTGATTTTTTGGACTCTACCAAAAATGATTCAAAATGTCATTTGGATCGGGCCTCATGTTGAATAACCACTTTTTAAACCCTCACAGTGACCAAAACTGCAATTTTTACAGAGTTTTGCTTACTCAAAATCTTCAATTTTGACCAATTTCAGGCACAGAAATGACTTTAAACACACTTATTTTAGTTGAAAAAGTAATAACTCACATCCAACCGTCATTTAAAGTCAAAAGATTAAATGTTAAAATTTCATCAATATTGACCATTTTTTCAACGTTCGACTGGTCCGGGGTCATCGTTTTTCATCAGAAAATTGATTTTTTAAACTCTACCAAAAATGATTCAAAATGTCATTTTGATCGGGCCTCATGTTGAATAACCACTTTTTAAACCCTCGTGGTGACCAAAACTGCCATTTTTACAGAGTTTTGCTTACTCAAAATCTTCAATTTTGACCAATTTCAGGCACAGAAATGACTTTAAACACACTTATTTTAGTTGAAAAAGTAATAACTCACATCCAACCGTCATTTAAAGTCAAAAGATTAAATGTTAAAATGTCATCAATATTGACCATTTTTTCAACGTTCGACTGGTCCGGGGTCATCGTTTTTCATCAGAAAATGGATTTTTTGGACTCTACCAAAAATGATTCAAAATGTCATTTGGATCGGGCCTCATGTTGAATAACCACTTTTTAAACCCTCACAGTGACCAAAACTGCCATTTTTACAGAGTTTTGCTTACTCAAAATCTTCAATTTTGACCAATTTCAGGCACAGAAATGACTTTAAACACACTTATTTTAGTTGAAAAAGTAATAACTCACATCCAACCGTCATTTAAAGTCAAAAGATTAAATGTTAAAATTTCATCAATATTGACCATTTTTTCAACGTTCGACTGGTCCGGGGTCATCGTTTTTCATCAGAAAATTGATTTTTTGGACTCTACCAAAAATGATTCAAAATGTCATTTTGATCGGGCCTCATGTTGAATAACCACTTTTTAAACCCTCGTGGTGACCAAAACTGCCATTTTTACAGAGTTTTGCTTACTCAAAATCTTCAATTTTGACCAATTTCAGGCACAGAAATGACTTTAAACACACTTATTTTAGTTGAAAAAGTAATAACTCACATCCAACCGTCATTTAAAGTCAAAAGATTAAATGTTAAAATGTCATCAATATTGACCATTTTTTCAACGTTCGACTGGTCCGGGGTCATCGTTTTTCATCAGAAAATGGATTTTTTGGACTCTACCAAAAATGATTCAAAATGTCATTTGGATCGGGCCTCATGTTGAATAACCACTTTTTAAACCCTCACAGTGACCAAAACTGCCATTTTTACAGAGTTTAGCTTACTCAAAATCTTCAATTTTGACCAATTTCAGGCACAGAAATGACTTTAAACACACTTATTTTAGTTGAAAAAGTAATAACTCACATCCAACCGTCATTTAAAGTCAAAAGATTAAATGTTAAAATTTCATCAATATTGACCATTTTTTCAACGTTCGACTAGTCCGGGGTCATCGTTTTTCATCAGAAAATTGATTTTTTGGACTCTACCAAAAATGATTCAAAATGTCATTTGGATCGGGCCTCATGTTGAATAACCACTTTTTAAACCCTCACAGTGACCAAAACTGCCATTTTTACAGAGTTTTGCTTACTCAAAATCTTAAATTTTGACCAATTTCAGGCACATAAATGACTTTAAACACACTTATTTTAGTTGAAAAAGTAATAACTCACATCCAACCGTCATTTAAAGTCAAAAGATTAAATGTTAAAATTTCATCAATATTGACCACTTTTTTCAACGTTCGACTGGTCCGGGGTCATCGTTTTTCATCAGAAAATGGATTTTTTGGACTCTACCAAAAATGATTCAAAATGTCATTTGGATCGGGCCTCATGTTGAATAACCACTTTTTAAACCCTCACAGTGACCAAAACTGCCATTTTTACAGAGTTTTGCTTACTCAAAATCTTCAATTTTGACCAATTTCAGGCACAGAAATGACTTTAAACACACTTATTTTAGTTGAAAAAGTAATAACTCACATCCAACCGTCATTTAAAGTCAAAAGATTAAATGTTAAAATTTCATCAATATTGACCATTTTTTCAACGTTCGACTAGTCCGGGGTCATCGTTTTGCATCAGAAAATTGATTTTTTGGACTCTACCAAAAATGATTCAAAATGTCATTTGGATCGGGCCTCATGTTGAATCCACTTTTTAAACCCTCACAGTGACCAAAACTGCAATTTTTACAGAGTTTTGCTTACTCAAAATCTTCAATTTTGACCAATTTCAGGCACAGAAATGACTTTAAACACACTTATTTTAGTTGAAAAAGTAATAACTCACATCCAACCGTCATTTAAAGTCAAAAGATTAAATGTTAAAATTTCATCAATATTGACCATTTTTTCAACGTTCGACTGGTCCGGGGTCATCGTTTTTCATCAGAAAATTGATTTTTTAAACTCTACCAAAAATGATTCAAAATGTCATTTTGATCGGGCCTCATGTTGAATAACCACTTTTTAAACCCTCGTGGTGACCAAAACTGCCATTTTTACAGAGTTTTGCTTACTCAAAATCTTCAATTTTGACCAATTTCAGGCACAGAAATGACTTTAAACATACTTATTTTAGTTGAAAAAGTAATAACTCACATCCAACCGTCATTTAAAGTCAAAAGATTAAATGTTAAAATGTCATCAATATTGACCATTTTTTCAACGTTCGACTGGTCCGGGGTCATCGTTTTTCATCAGAAAATTGATTTTTTGGACTCTACCAAAAATGATTCAAAATGTCATTTGGATCGGGCCTCATGTTGAATAACCACTTTTTAAACCCTCACAGTGACCAAAACTGCCATTTTTACAGAGTTTTGCTTACTCAAAATCTTCAATTTTGACCAATTTCAGGCACAGAAATGACTTTAAACACACTTATTTTAGTTGAAAAAGTAATAACTCACATCCAACCGTCATTTAAAGTCAAAAGATTAAATGTTAAAATGTCATCAATATTGACCATTTTTTCAACGTTCGACTGGTCCGGGGTCATCGTTTTTCATCAGAAAATGGATTTTTTGGACTCTACCAAAAATGATTCAAAATGTCATTTGGATCGGGCCTCATGTTGAATAACCACTTTTTAAACCCTCACAGTGACCAAAACTGCCATTTTTACAGAGTTTAGCTTACTCAAAATCTTCAATTTTGACCAATTTCAGGCACAGAAATGACTTTAAACACACTTATTTTAGTTGAAAAAGTAATAACTCACATCCAACCGTCATTTAAAGTCAAAAGATTAAATGTTAAAATTTCATCAATATTGACCATTTTTTCAACGTTCGACTAGTCCGGGGTCATCGTTTTTCATCAGAAAATTGATTTTTTGGACTCTACCAAAAATGATTCAAAATGTCATTTGGATCGGGCCTCATGTTGAATAACCACTTTTTAAACCCTCACAGTGACCAAAACTGCCATTTTTACAGAGTTTTGCTTACTCAAAATCTTAAATTTTGACCAATTTCAGGCACATAAATGACTTTAAACACACTTATTTTAGTTGAAAAAGTAATAACTCACATCCAACCGTCATTTAAAGTCAAAAGATTAAATGTTAAAATTTCATCAATATTGACCACTTTTTTCAACGTTCGACTGGTCCGGGGTCATCGTTTTTCATCAGAAAATGGATTTTTTGGACTCTACCAAAAATGATTCAAAATGTCATTTGGATCGGGCCTCATGTTGAATAACCACTTTTTAAACCCTCACAGTGACCAAAACTGCCATTTTTACAGAGTTTTGCTTACTCAAAATCTTCAATTTTGACCAATTTCAGGCACAGAAATGACTTTAAACACACTTATTTTAGTTGAAAAAGTAATAACTCACATCCAACCGTCATTTAAAGTCAAAAGATTAAATGTTAAAATTTCATCAATATTGACCATTTTTTCAACGTTCGACTAGTCCGGGGTCATCGTTTTGCATCAGAAAATTGATTTTTTGGACTCTACCAAAAATGATTCAAAATGTCATTTGGATCGGGCCTCATGTTGAATCCACTTTTTAAACCCTCACAGTGACCAAAACTGCAATTTTTACAGAGTTTTGCTTACTCAAAATCTTCAATTTTGACCAATTTCAGGCACAGAAATGACTTTAAACACACTTATTTTAGTTGAAAAAGTAATAACTCACATCCAACCGTCATTTAAAGTCAAAAGATTAAATGTTAAAATTTCATCAATATTGACCATTTTTTCAACGTTCGACTGGTCCGGGGTCATCGTTTTTCATCAGAAAATTGATTTTTTAAACTCTACCAAAAATGATTCAAAATGTCATTTTGATCGGGCCTCATGTTGAATAACCACTTTTTAAACCCTCGTGGTGACCAAAACTGCCATTTTTACAGAGTTTTGCTTACTCAAAATCTTCAATTTTGACCAATTTCAGGCACAGAAATGACTTTAAACATACTTATTTTAGTTGAAAAAGTAATAACTCACATCCAACCGTCATTTAAAGTCAAAAGATTAAATGTTAAAATGTCATCAATATTGACCATTTTTTCAACGTTCGACTGGTCCGGGGTCATCGTTTTTCATCAGAAAATGGATTTTTTGGACTCTACCAAAAATGATTCAAAATGTCATTTGGATCGGGCCTCATGTTGAATAACCACTTTTTAAACCCTCACAGTGACCAAAACTGCCATTTTTACAGAGTTTTGCTTACTCAAAATCTTCAATTTTGACCAATTTCAGGCACAGAAATGACTTTAAACACACTTATTTTAGTTGAAAAAGTAATAACTCACATCCAACCGTCATTTAAAGTCAAAAGATTAAATGTTAAAATTTCATCAATATTGACCATTTTTTCAACGTTCGACTAGTCCGGGGTCATCGTTTTTCATCAGAAAATTGATTTTTTGGACTCTACCAAAAATGATTCAAAATGTCATTTTGATCGGGCCTCATGTTGAATAACCACTTTTTAAACCCTCGTGGTGACCAAAACTGCCATTTTTACAGAGTTTTGCTTACTCAAAATCTTCAATTTTGACCAATTTCAGGCACAGAAATGACTTTAAACACACTTATTTTAGTTGAAAAAGTAATAACTCACATCCAACCGTCATTTAAAGTCAAAAGATTAAATGTTAAAATGTCATCAATATTGACCATTTTTTCAACGTTCGACTGGTCCGGGGTCATCGTTTTTCATCAGAAAATTGATTTTTTGGACTCTACCAAAAATGATTCAAAATGTCATTTGGATCGGGCCTCATGTTGAATAACCACTTTTTAAACCCTCACAGTGACCAAAACTGCCATTTTTACAGAGTTTTGCTTACTCAAAATCTTCAATTTTGACCAATTTCAGGCACAGAAATGACTTTAAACACACTTATTTTAGTTGAAAAAGTAATAACTCACATCCAACCGTCATTTAAAGTCAAAAGATTAAATGTTAAAATTTCATCAATATTGACCATTTTTTCAACGTTCGACTGGTCCGGGGTCATCGTTTTTCATCAGAAAATTGATTTTTTGGACTCTACCAAAAATGATTCAAAATGTCATTTGGATCGGGCCTCATGTTGAATAACCACTTTTTAAACCCTCACAGTGACCAAAACTGCCATTTTTACAGAGTTTTGCTTACTCAAAATCTTCAATTATGACCAATTTCAGGCACAGAAATGACTTTAAACACACTTATTTTAGTTGAAAAAGTAATAACTCACATCCAACCGTCATTTAAAGTCAAAAGATTAAATGTTAAAATTTCATCAATATTGACCATTTTTTCAACGTTCGACTGGTCCGGGGTCATCATTTTTCATCAGAAAATTGATTTTTTGGCCTCTACCAAAAATGATTCAAAATGTCATTTGGATCGGGCCTCATGTTGAATAACCACTTTTTAAACCCTCACAGTGACCAAAACTGCAATTTTTACAGAGTTTTGCTTACTCAAAATCTTCAATTTTGACCAATTTCAGGCACAGAAATGACTTTAAACACACTTATTTTAGTTGAAAAAGTAATAACTCACATCCAACCGTCATTTAAAGTCAAAAGATTAAATGTTAAAATTTCATCAATATTGACCATTTTTTCAACGTTCGACTGGTCCGGGGTCATCGTTTTTCATCAGAAAATTGATTTTTTAAACTCTACCAAAAATGATTCAAAATGTCATTTTGATCGGGCCTCATGTTGAATAACCACTTTTTAAACCCTCGTGGTGACCAAAACTGCCATTTTTACAGAGTTTTGCTTACTCAAAATCTTCAATTTTGACCAATTTCAGGCACAGAAATGACTTTAAACACACTTATTTTAGTTGAAAAAGTAATAACTCACATCCAACCGTCATTTAAAGTCAAAAGATTAAATGTTAAAATGTCATCAATATTGACCATTTTTTCAACGTTCGACTGGTCCGGGGTCATCGTTTTTCATCAGAAAATGGATTTTTTGGACTCTACCAAAAATGATTCAAAATGTCATTTGGATCGGGCCTCATGTTGAATAACCACTTTTTAAACCCTCACAGTGACCAAAACTGCCATTTTTACAGAGTTTTGCTTACTCAAAATCTTCAATTTTGACCAATTTCAGGCACAGAAATGACTTTAAACACACTTATTTTAGTTGAAAAAGTAATAACTCACATCCAACCGTCATTTAAAGTCAAAAGATTAAATGTTAAAATTTCATCAATATTGACCATTTTTTCAACGTTCGACTGGTCCGGGGTCATCGTTTTTCATCAGAAAATTGATTTTTTGGACTCTACCAAAAATGATTCAAAATGTCATTTTGATCGGGCCTCATGTTGAATAACCACTTTTTAAACCCTCACAGTGACCAAAACTGCCATTTTTACAGAGTTTTGCTTACTCAAAATCTTCAATTTTGACCAATTTCAGGCACAGAAATGACTTTAAACACACTTATTTTAGTTGAAAAAGTAATAACTCACATCCAACCGTCATTTAAAGTCAAAAGATTAAATGTTAAAATTTCATCAATATTGACCATTTTTTCAACGTTCGACTGGTCCGGGGTCATCGTTTTTCATCAGAAAATGGATTTTTTGGACTCTACCAAAAATGATTCAAAATGTCATTTGGATCGGGCCTCATGTTGAATAACCACTTTTTAAACCCTCACAGTGACCAAAACTGCCATTTTTACAGAGTTTTGCTTACTCAAAATCTTCAATTTTGACCAATTTCAGGCACAGAAATGACTTTAAACACACTTATTTTAGTTGAAAAAGTAATAACTCACATCCAACCGTCATTTAAAGTCAAAAGATTAAATGTTAAAATTTCATCAATATTGACCATTTTTTCAACGTTCGACTGGTCCGGGGTCATCGTTTTTCATCAGAAAATTGATTTTTTAAACTCTACCAAAAATGATTCAAAATGTCATTTTGATCGGGCCTCATGTTGAATAACCACTTTTTAAACCCTCGTGGTGACCAAAACTGCCATTTTTACAGAGTTTTGCTTACTCAAAATCTTCAATTTTGACCAATTTCAGGCACAGAAATGACTTTAAACATACTTATTTTAGTTGAAAAAGTAATAACTCACATCCAACCGTCATTTAAAGTCAAAAGATTAAATGTTAAAATGTCATCAATATTGACCATTTTTTCAACGTTCGACTGGTCCGGGGTCATCGTTTTTCATCAGAAAATGGATTTTTTGGACTCTACCAAAAATGATTCAAAATGTCATTTGGATCGGGCCTCATGTTGAATAACCACTTTTTAAACCCTCACAGTGACCAAAACTGCCATTTTTACAGAGTTTTGCTTACTCAAAATCTTCAATTTTGACCAATTTCAGGCACAGAAATGACTTTAAACACACTTATTTTAGTTGAAAAAGTAATAACTCACATCCAACCGTCATTTAAAGTCAAAAGATTAAATGTTAAAATTTCATCAATATTGACCATTTTTTCAACGTTCGACTAGTCCGGGGTCATCGTTTTTCATCAGAAAATTGATTTTTTGGACTCTACCAAAAATGATTCAAAATGTCATTTTGATCGGGCCTCATGTTGAATAACCACTTTTTAAACCCTCGTGGTGACCAAAACTGCCATTTTTACAGAGTTTTGCTTACTCAAAATCTTCAATTTTGACCAATTTCAGGCACAGAAATGACTTTAAACACACTTATTTTAGTTGAAAAAGTAATAACTCACATCCAACCGTCATTTAAAGTCAAAAGATTAAATGTTAAAATGTCATCAATATTGACCATTTTTTCAACGTTCGACTGGTCCGGGGTCATCGTTTTTCATCAGAAAATTGATTTTTTGGACTCTACCAAAAATGATTCAAAATGTCATTTGGATCGGGCCTCATGTTGAATAACCACTTTTTAAACCCTCACAGTGACCAAAACTGCCATTTTTACAGAGTTTTGCTTACTCAAAATCTTCAATTTTGACCAATTTCAGGCACAGAAATGACTTTAAACACACTTATTTTAGTTGAAAAAGTAATAACTCACATCCAACCGTCATTTAAAGTCAAAAGATTAAATGTTAAAATTTCATCAATATTGACCATTTTTTCAACGTTCGACTGGTCCGGGGTCATCGTTTTTCATCAGAAAATTGATTTTTTGGACTCTACCAAAAATGATTCAAAATGTCATTTGGATCGGGCCTCATGTTGAATAACCACTTTTTAAACCCTCACAGTGACCAAAACTGCCATTTTTACAGAGTTTTGCTTACTCAAAATCTTCAATTATGACCAATTTCAGGCACAGAAATGACTTTAAACACACTTATTTTAGTTGAAAAAGTAATAACTCACATCCAACCGTCATTTAAAGTCAAAAGATTAAATGTTAAAATTTCATCAATATTGACCATTTTTTCAACGTTCGACTGGTCCGGGGTCATCATTTTTCATCAGAAAATTGATTTTTTGGACTCTACCAAAAATGATTCAAAATGTCATTTGGATCGGGCCTCATGTTGAATAACCACTTTTTAAACCCTCACAGTGACCAAAACTGCAATTTTTACAGAGTTTTGCTTACTCAAAATCTTCAATTTTGACCAATTTCAGGCACAGAAATGACTTTAAACACACTTATTTTAGTTGAAAAAGTAATAACTCACATCCAACCGTCATTTAAAGTCAAAAGATTAAATGTTAAAATTTCATCAATATTGACCATTTTTTCAACGTTCGACTGGTCCGGGGTCATCGTTTTTCATCAGAAAATTGATTTTTTAAACTCTACCAAAAATGATTCAAAATGTCATTTTGATCGGGCCTCATGTTGAATAACCACTTTTTAAACCCTCGTGGTGACCAAAACTGCCATTTTTACAGAGTTTTGCTTACTCAAAATCTTCAATTTTGACCAATTTCAGGCACAGAAATGACTTTAAACACACTTATTTTAGTTGAAAAAGTAATAACTCACATCCAACCGTCATTTAAAGTCAAAAGATTAAATGTTAAAATGTCATCAATATTGACCATTTTTTCAACGTTCGACTGGTCCGGGGTCATCGTTTTTCATCAGAAAATGGATTTTTTGGACTCTACCAAAAATGATTCAAAATGTCATTTGGATCGGGCCTCATGTTGAATAACCACTTTTTAAACCCTCACAGTGACCAAAACTGCCATTTTTACAGAGTTTTGCTTACTCAAAATCTTCAATTTTGACCAATTTCAGGCACAGAAATGACTTTAAACACACTTATTTTAGTTGAAAAAGTAATAACTCACATCCAACCGTCATTTAAAGTCAAAAGATTAAATGTTAAAATTTCATCAATATTGACCATTTTTTCAACGTTCCACTAGTCCGGGGTCATCGTTTTTCATCAGAAAATTGATTTTTTGGACTCTACCAAAAATGATTCAAAATGTCATTTGGATCGGGCCTCATGTTGAATAACCACTTTTTAAACCCTCACAGTGACCAAAACTGCCATTTTTACAGAGTTTTGCTTACTCAAAATCTTCAATTTTGACCAATTTCAGGCACAGAAATGACTTTAAACACACTTATTTTAGTTGAAAAAGTAATAACTCACATCCAACCGTCATTTAAAGTCAAAAGATTAAATGTTAAAATTTCATCAATATTGACCATTTTTTCAACGTTCGACTGGTCCGGGGTCATCGTTTTTCATCAGAAAATTGATTTTTTGGACTCTACCAAAAATGATTCAAAATGTCATTTGGATCGGGCCTCATGTTGAATAACCACTTTTTAAACCCTCACAGTGACCAAAATTGCCATTTTTACAGAGTTTTGCTTACTCAAAATCTTCAATTTTGACAAATTTCAGGCACAGAAATGACTTTAAACACACTTATTTTAGTTGAAAAAGTAATAACTCACATCCAACCGTCATTTAAAGTCAAAAGATTAAATGTTAAAATTTCATCAATATTGACCATTTTTTCAACGTTCGACTGGTCCGGGGTCATCGTTTTTCATCAGAAAATTGATTTTTTAAACTCTACCAAAAATGATTCAAAATGTCATTTTGATCGGGCCTCATGTTGAATAACTACTTTTTAAACCCTCGTGGTGACCAAAACTGCCATTTTTACAGAGTTTTGCTTACTCAAAATCTTCAATTTTGACCAATTTCAGGCACAGAAATGACTTTAAACACACTTATTTTAGTTGAAAAAGTAATAACTCACATCCAACCGTCATTTAAAGTCAAAAGATTAAATGTTAAAATTTCATCAATATTGACCACTTTTTTCAACGTTCGACTGGTCCGGGGTCATCGTTTTTCATCAGAAAATGGATTTTTTGGACTCTACCAAAAATGATTCAAAATGTCATTTGGATCGGGCCTCATGTTGAATAACCACTTTTTAAACCCTCACAGTGACCAAAACTGCCATTTTTACAGAGTTTTGCTTACTCAAAATCTTCAATTTTGACCAATTTCAGGCACAGAAATGACTTTAAACACACTTATTTTAGTTGAAAAAGTAATAACTCACATCCAACCGTCATTTAAAGTCAAAAGATTAAATGTTAAAATTTCATCAATATTGACCATTTTTTCAACGTTCGACTAGTCCGGGGTCATCGTTTTTCATCAGAAAATTGATTTTTTGGACTCTACCAAAAATGATTCAAAATGTCATTTGGATCGGGCCTCATGTTGAATCCACTTTTTAAACCCTCACAGTGACCAAAACTGCAATTTTTACAGAGTTTTGCTTACTCAAAATCTTCAATTTTGACCAATTTCAGGCACAGAAATGACTTTAAACACACTTATTTTAGTTGAAAAAGTAATAACTCACATCCAACCGTCATTTAAAGTCAAAAGATTAAATGTTAAAATTTCATCAATATTGACCATTTTTTCAACGTTCGACTGGTCCGGGGTCATCGTTTTTCATCAGAAAATTGATTTTTTAAACTCTACCAAAAATGATTCAAAATGTCATTTTGATCGGGCCTCATGTTGAATAACCACTTTTTAAACCCTCGTGGTGACCAAAACTGCCATTTTTACAGAGTTTTGCTTACTCAAAATCTTCAATTTTGACCAATTTCAGGCACAGAAATGACTTTAAACACACTTATTTTAGTTGAAAAAGTAATAACTCACATCCAACCGTCATTTAAAGTCAAAAGATTAAATGTTAAAATGTCATCAATATTGACCATTTTTTCAACGTTCGACTGGTCCGGGGTCATCGTTTTTCATCAGAAAATTGATTTTTTGGACTCTACCAAAAATGATTCAAAATGTCATTTGGATCGGGCCTCATGTTGAATAACCACTTTTTAAACCCTCACAGTGACCAAAACTGCAATTTTTACAGAGTTTTGCTTACTCAAAATCTTCAATTTTGACCAATTTCAGGCACAGAAATGACTTTAAACACACTTATTTTAGTTGAAAAAGTAATAACTCACATCCAACCGTCATTTAAAGTCAAAAGATTAAATGTTAAAATTTCATCAATATTGACCATTTTTTCAACGTTCGACTGGTCCGGGGTCATCGTTTTTCATCAGAAAATTGATTTTTTAAACTCTACCAAAAATGATTCAAAATGTCATTTTGATCGGGCCTCATGTTGAATAACCACTTTTTAAACCCTCGTGGTGACCAAAACTGCCATTTTTACAGAGTTTTGCTTACTCAAAATCTTCAATTTTGACCAATTTCAGGCACAGAAATGACTTTAAACACACTTATTTTAGTTGAAAAAGTAATAACTCACATCCAACCGTCATTTAAAGTCAAAAGATTAAATGTTAAAATGTCATCAATATTGACCATTTTTTCAACGTTCGACTGGTCCGGGGTCATCGTTTTTCATCAGAAAATGGATTTTTTGGACTCTACCAAAAATGATTCAAAATGTCATTTGGATCGGGCCTCATGTTGAATAACCACTTTTTAAACCCTCACAGTGACCAAAACTGCCATTTTTACAGAGTTTTGCTTACTCAAAATCTTCAATTTTGACCAATTTCAGGCACAGAAATGACTTTAAACACACTTATTTTAGTTGAAAAAGTAATAACTCACATCCAACCGTCATTTAAAGTCAAAAGATTAAATGTTAAAATTTCATCAATATTGACCATTTTTTCAACGTTCCACTAGTCCGGGGTCATCGTTTTTCATCAGAAAATTGATTTTTTGGACTCTACCAAAAATGATTCAAAATGTCATTTGGATCGGGCCTCATGTTGAATAACCACTTTTTAAACCCTCACAGTGACCAAAACTGCCATTTTTACAGAGTTTTGCTTACTCAAAATCTTCAATTTTGACCAATTTCAGGCACAGAAATGACTTTAAACACACTTATTTTAGTTGAAAAAGTAATAACTCACATCCAACCGTCATTTAAAGTCAAAAGATTAAATGTTAAAATTTCATCAATATTGACCATTTTTTCAACGTTCGACTGGTCCGGGGTCATCGTTTTTCATCAGAAAATTGATTTTTTGGACTCTACCAAAAATGATTCAAAATGTCATTTGGATCGGGCCTCATGTTGAATAACCACTTTTTAAACCCTCACAGTGACCAAAATTGCCATTTTTACAGAGTTTTGCTTACTCAAAATCTTCAATTTTGACAAATTTCAGGCACAGAAATGACTTTAAACACACTTATTTTAGTTGAAAAAGTAATAACTCACATCCAACCGTCATTTAAAGTCAAAAGATTAAATGTTAAAATTTCATCAATATTGACCATTTTTTCAACGTTCGACTGGTCCGGGGTCATCGTTTTTCATCAGAAAATTGATTTTTTAAACTCTACCAAAAATGATTCAAAATGTCATTTTGATCGGGCCTCATGTTGAATAACTACTTTTTAAACCCTCGTGGTGACCAAAACTGCCATTTTTACAGAGTTTTGCTTACTCAAAATCTTCAATTTTGACCAATTTCAGGCACAGAAATGACTTTAAACACACTTATTTTAGTTGAAAAAGTAATAACTCACATCCAACCGTCATTTAAAGTCAAAAGATTAAATGTTAAAATTTCATCAATATTGACCACTTTTTTCAACGTTCGACTGGTCCGGGGTCATCGTTTTTCATCAGAAAATGGATTTTTTGGACTCTACCAAAAATGATTCAAAATGTCATTTGGATCGGGCCTCATGTTGAATAACCACTTTTTAAACCCTCACAGTGACCAAAACTGCCATTTTTACAGAGTTTTGCTTACTCAAAATCTTCAATTTTGACCAATTTCAGGCACAGAAATGACTTTAAACACACTTATTTTAGTTGAAAAAGTAATAACTCACATCCAACCGTCATTTAAAGTCAAAAGATTAAATGTTAAAATTTCATCAATATTGACCATTTTTTCAACGTTCGACTAGTCCGGGGTCATCGTTTTTCATCAGAAAATTGATTTTTTGGACTCTACCAAAAATGATTCAAAATGTCATTTGGATCGGGCCTCATGTTGAATCCACTTTTTAAACCCTCACAGTGACCAAAACTGCAATTTTTACAGAGTTTTGCTTACTCAAAATCTTCAATTTTGACCAATTTCAGGCACAGAAATGACTTTAAACACACTTATTTTAGTTGAAAAAGTAATAACTCACATCCAACCGTCATTTAAAGTCAAAAGATTAAATGTTAAAATTTCATCAATATTGACCATTTTTTCAACGTTCGACTGGTCCGGGGTCATCGTTTTTCATCAGAAAATTGATTTTTTAAACTCTACCAAAAATGATTCAAAATGTCATTTTGATCGGGCCTCATGTTGAATAACCACTTTTTAAACCCTCGTGGTGACCAAAACTGCCATTTTTACAGAGTTTTGCTTACTCAAAATCTTCAATTTTGACCAATTTCAGGCACAGAAATGACTTTAAACACACTTATTTTAGTTGAAAAAGTAATAACTCACATCCAACCGTCATTTAAAGTCAAAAGATTAAATGTTAAAATGTCATCAATATTGACCATTTTTTCAACGTTCGACTGGTCCGGGGTCATCGTTTTTCATCAGAAAATGGATTTTTTGGACTCTACCAAAAATGATTCAAAATGTCATTTGGATCGGGCCTCATGTTGAATAACCACTTTTTAAACCCTCACAGTGACCAAAACTGCCATTTTTACAGAGTTTTGCTTACTCAAAATCTTCAATTTTGACCAATTTCAGGCACAGAAATGACTTTAAACACACTTATTTTAGTTGAAAAAGTAATAACTCACATCCAACCGTCATTTAAAGTCAAAAGATTAAATGTTAAAATTTCATCAATATTGACCATTTTTTCAACGTTCGACTGGTCCGGGGTCATTGTTTTTCATCAGAAAATTGATTTTTTGGACTCTACCAAAAATGATTCAAAATGTCATTTGGATCGGGCCTCATGTTGAATAACCACTTTTTAAACCCTCACAGTGACCAAAATTGCCATTTTTACAGAGTTTTGCTTACTCAAAATCTTCAATTTTGACAAATTTCAGGCACAGAAATGACTTTAAACACACTTATTTTAGTTGAAAAAGTAATAACTCACATCCAACCGTCATTTAAAGTCAAAAGATTAAATGTTAAAATTTCATCAATATTGACCATTTTTTCAACGTTCGACTGGTCCGGGGTCATCGTTTTTCATCAGAAAATTGATTTTTTAAACTCTACCAAAAATGATTCAAAATGTCATTTTGATCGGGCCTCATGTTGAATAACTACTTTTTAAACCCTCGTGGTGACCAAAACTGCCATTTTTACAGAGTTTTGCTTACTCAAAATCTTCAATTTTGACCAATTTCAGGCACAGAAATGACTTTAAACACACTTATTTTAGTTGAAAAAGTAATAACTCACATCCAACCGTCATTTAAAGTCAAAAGATTAAATGTTAAAATTTCATCAATATTGACCACTTTTTTCAACGTTCGACTGGTCCGGGGTCATCGTTTTTCATCAGAAAATGGATTTTTTGGACTCTACCAAAAATGATTCAAAATGTCATTTGGATCGGGCCTCATGTTGAATAACCACTTTTTAAACCCTCACAGTGACCAAAACTGCCATTTTTACAGAGTTTTGCTTACTCAAAATCTTCAATTTTGACCAATTTCAGGCACAGAAATGACTTTAAACACACTTATTTTAGTTGAAAAAGTAATAACTCACATCCAACCGTCATTTAAAGTCAAAAGATTAAATGTTAAAATTTCATCAATATTGACCATTTTTTCAACGTTCGACTAGTCCGGGGTCATCGTTTTTCATCAGAAAATTGATTTTTTGGACTCTACCAAAAATGATTCAAAATGTCATTTGGATCGGGCCTCATGTTGAATCCACTTTTTAAACCCTCACAGTGACCAAAACTGCAATTTTTACAGAGTTTTGCTTACTCAAAATCTTCAATTTTGACCAATTTCAGGCACAGAAATGACTTTAAACACACTTATTTTAGTTGAAAAAGTAATAACTCACATCCAACCGTCATTTAAAGTCAAAAGATTAAATGTTAAAATTTCATCAATATTGACCATTTTTTCAACGTTCGACTGGTCCGGGGTCATCGTTTTTCATCAGAAAATTGATTTTTTAAACTCTACCAAAAATGATTCAAAATGTCATTTTGATCGGGCCTCATGTTGAATAACCACTTTTTAAACCCTCGTGGTGACCAAAACTGCCATTTTTACAGAGTTTTGCTTACTCAAAATCTTCAATTTTGACCAATTTCAGGCACAGAAATGACTTTAAACACACTTATTTTAGTTGAAAAAGTAATAACTCACATCCAACCGTCATTTAAAGTCAAAAGATTAAATGTTAAAATGTCATCAATATTGACCATTTTTTCAACGTTCGACTGGTCCGGGGTCATCGTTTTTCATCAGAAAATGGATTTTTTGGACTCTACCAAAAATGATTCAAAATGTCATTTGGATCGGGCCTCATGTTGAATAACCACTTTTTAACCCTCACAGTGACCAAAACTGCCATTTTTACAGAGTTTTGCTTACTCAAAATCTTCAATTTTGACCAATTTCAGGCACAGAAATGACTTTAAACACACTTATTTTAGTTGAAAAAGTAATAACTCACATCCAACCGTCATTTAAAGTCAAAAGATTAAATGTTAAAATTTCATCAATATTGACCATTTTTTCAACGTTCGACTGGTCCGGGGTCATTGTTTTTCATCAGAAAATTGATTTTTTGGACTCTACCAAAAATGATTCAAAATGTCATTTGGATCGGGCCTCATGTTGAATAACCACTTTTTAAACCCTCACAGTGACCAAAATTGCCATTTTTACAGAGTTTTGCTTACTCAAAATCTTCAATTTTGACAAATTTCAGGCACAGAAATGACTTTAAACACACTTATTTTAGTTGAAAAAGTAATAACTCACATCCAACCGTCATTTAAAGTCAAAAGATTAAATGTTAAAATTTCATCAATATTGACCATTTTTTCAACGTTCGACTGGTCCGGGGTCATCGTTTTTCATCAGAAAATTGATTTTTTAAACTCTACCAAAAATGATTCAAAATGTCATTTTGATCGGGCCTCATGTTGAATAACTACTTTTTAAACCCTCGTGGTGACCAAAACTGCCATTTTTACAGAGTTTTGCTTACTCAAAATCTTCAATTTTGACCAATTTCAGGCACAGAAATGACTTTAAACACACTTATTTTAGTTGAAAAAGTAATAACTCACATCCAACCGTCATTTAAAGTCAAAAGATTAAATGTTAAAATTTCATCAATATTGACCACTTTTTTCAACGTTCGACTGGTCCGGGGTCATCGTTTTTCATCAGAAAATGGATTTTTTGGACTCTACCAAAAATGATTCAAAATGTCATTTGGATCGGGCCTCATGTTGAATAACCACTTTTAAACCCTCACAGTGACCAAAACTGCCATTTTTACAGAGTTTTGCTTACTCAAAATCTTCAATTTTGACCAATTTCAGGCACAGAAATGACTTTAAACACACTTATTTTAGTTGAAAAAGTAATAACTCACATCCAACCGTCATTTAAAGTCAAAAGATTAAATGTTAAAATTTCATCAATATTGACCATTTTTTCAACGTTCGACTAGTCCGGGGTCATCGTTTTTCATCAGAAAATTGATTTTTTGGACTCTACCAAAAATGATTCAAAATGTCATTTGGATCGGGCCTCATGTTGAATCCACTTTTTAAACCCTCACAGTGACCAAAACTGCAATTTTTACAGAGTTTTGCTTACTCAAAATCTTCAATTTTGACCAATTTCAGGCACAGAAATGACTTTAAACACACTTATTTTAGTTGAAAAAGTAATAACTCACATCCAACCGTCATTTAAAGTCAAAAGATTAAATGTTAAAATTTCATCAATATTGACCATTTTTTCAACGTTCGACTGGTCCGGGGTCATCGTTTTTCATCAGAAAATTGATTTTTTAAACTCTACCAAAAATGATTCAAAATGTCATTTTGATCGGGCCTCATGTTGAATAACCACTTTTTAAACCCTCGTGGTGACCAAAACTGCCATTTTTACAGAGTTTTGCTTACTCAAAATCTTCAATTTTGACCAATTTCAGGCACAGAAATGACTTTAAACACACTTATTTTAGTTGAAAAAGTAATAACTCACATCCAACCGTCATTTAAAGTCAAAAGATTAAATGTTAAAATGTCATCAATATTGACCATTTTTTCAACGTTCGACTGGTCCGGGTCATCGTTTTTCATCAGAAAATTGATTTTTTGGACTCTACCAAAAATGATTCAAAATGTCATTTGGATCGGGCCTCATGTTGAATAACCACTTTTTAAACCCTCACAGTGACCAAAACTGCAATTTTTACAGAGTTTTGCTTACTCAAAATCTTCAATTTTGACCAATTTCAGGCACAGAAATGACTTTAAACACACTTATTTTAGTTGAAAAAGTAATAACTCACATCCAACCGTCATTTAAAGTCAAAAGATTAAATGTTAAAATTTCATCAATATTGACCATTTTTTCAACGTTCGACTGGTCCGGGGTCATCGTTTTTCATCAGAAAATTGATTTTTTAAACTCTACCAAAAATGATTCAAAATGTCATTTTGATCGGGCCTCATGTTGAATAACCACTTTTTAAACCCTCGTGGTGACCAAAACTGCCATTTTTACAGAGTTTTGCTTACTCAAAATCTTCAATTTTGACCAATTTCAGGCACAGAAATGACTTTAAACACACTTATTTTAGTTGAAAAAGTAATAACTCACATCCAACCGTCATTTAAAGTCAAAAGATTAAATGTTAAAATGTCATCAATATTGACCATTTTTTCAACGTTCGACTGGTCCGGGGTCATCGTTTTTCATCAGAAAATGGATTTTTTGGACTCTACCAAAAATGATTCAAAATGTCATTTGGATCGGGCCTCATGTTGAATAACCACTTTTTAAACCCTCACAGTGACCAAAACTGCCATTTTTACAGAGTTTTGCTTACTCAAAATCTTCAATTTTGACCAATTTCAGGCACAGAAATGACTTTAAACACACTTATTTTAGTTGAAAAAGTAATAACTCACATCCAACCGTCATTTAAAGTCAAAAGATTAAATGTTAAAATTTCATCAATATTGACCATTTTTTCAACGTTCCACTAGTCCGGGGTCATCGTTTTTCATCAGAAAATTGATTTTTTGGACTCTACCAAAAATGATTCAAAATGTCATTTGGATCGGGCCTCATGTTGAATAACCACTTTTTAAACCCTCACAGTGACCAAAACTGCCATTTTTACAGAGTTTTGCTTACTCAAAATCTTCAATTTTGACCAATTTCAGGCACAGAAATGACTTTAAACACACTTATTTTAGTTGAAAAAGTAATAACTCACATCCAACCGTCATTTAAAGTCAAAAGATTAAATGTTAAAATTTCATCAATATTGACCATTTTTTCAACGTTCGACTGGTCCGGGGTCATCGTTTTTCATCAGAAAATTGATTTTTTGGACTCTACCAAAAATGATTCAAAATGTCATTTGGATCGGGCCTCATGTTGAATAACCACTTTTTAAACCCTCACAGTGACCAAAATTGCCATTTTTACAGAGTTTTGCTTACTCAAAATCTTCAATTTTGACAAATTTCAGGCACAGAAATGACTTTAAACACACTTATTTTAGTTGAAAAAGTAATAACTCACATCCAACCGTCATTTAAAGTCAAAAGATTAAATGTTAAAATTTCATCAATATTGACCATTTTTTCAACGTTCGACTGGTCCGGGGTCATCGTTTTTCATCAGAAAATTGATTTTTTAAACTCTACCAAAAATGATTCAAAATGTCATTTTGATCGGGCCTCATGTTGAATAACTACTTTTTAAACCCTCGTGGTGACCAAAACTGCCATTTTTACAGAGTTTTGCTTACTCAAAATCTTCAATTTTGACCAATTTCAGGCACAGAAATGACTTTAAACACACTTATTTTAGTTGAAAAAGTAATAACTCACATCCAACCGTCATTTAAAGTCAAAAGATTAAATGTTAAAATTTCATCAATATTGACCACTTTTTTCAACGTTCGACTGGTCCGGGGTCATCGTTTTTCATCAGAAAATGGATTTTTTGGACTCTACCAAAAATGATTCAAAATGTCATTTGGATCGGGCCTCATGTTGAATAACCACTTTTTAAACCCTCACAGTGACCAAAACTGCCATTTTTACAGAGTTTTGCTTACTCAAAATCTTCAATTTTGACCAATTTCAGGCACAGAAATGACTTTAAACACACTTATTTTAGTTGAAAAAGTAATAACTCACATCCAACCGTCATTTAAAGTCAAAAGATTAAATGTTAAAATTTCATCAATATTGACCATTTTTTCAACGTTCGACTAGTCCGGGGTCATCGTTTTTCATCAGAAAATTGATTTTTTGGACTCTACCAAAAATGATTCAAAATGTCATTTGGATCGGGCCTCATGTTGAATAAACCTATTCTTTTAAACCCTCACAGTGACCAAAACTGCAATTTTTACAGAGTTTTGCTTACTCAAAATCTTCAATTTTGACCAATTTCAGGCACAGAAATGACTTTAAACACACTTATTTTAGTTGAAAAAGTAATAACTCACATCCAACCGTCATTTAAAGTCAAAAGATTAAATGTTAAAATTTCATCAATATTGACCATTTTTTCAACGTTCGACTGGTCCGGGGTCATCGTTTTTCATCAGAAAATTGATTTTTTAAACTCTACCAAAAATGATTCAAAATGTCATTTTGATCGGGCCTCATGTTGAATAACCACTTTTTAAACCCTCGTGGTGACCAAAACTGCCATTTTTACAGAGTTTTGCTTACTCAAAATCTTCAATTTTGACCAATTTCAGGCACAGAAATGACTTTAAACACACTTATTTTAGTTGAAAAAGTAATAACTCACATCCAACCGTCATTTAAAGTCAAAAGATTAAATGTTAAAATGTCATCAATATTGACCATTTTTTCAACGTTCGACTGGTCCGGGGTCATCGTTTTTCATCAGAAAATGGATTTTTTGGACTCTACCAAAAATGATTCAAAATGTCATTTGGATCGGGCCTCATGTTGAATAACCACTTTTTAAACCCTCACAGTGACCAAAACTGCCATTTTTACAGAGTTTTGCTTACTCAAAATCTTCAATTTTGACCAATTTCAGGCACAGAAATGACTTTAAACACACTTATTTTAGTTGAAAAAGTAATAACTCACATCCAACCGTCATTTAAAGTCAAAAGATTAAATGTTAAAATTTCATCAATATTGACCATTTTTTCAACGTTCGACTAGTCCGGGGTCATCGTTTTTCATCAGAAAATTGATTTTTTGGACTCTACCAAAAATGATTCAAAATGTCATTTGGATCGGGCCTCATGTTGAATAACCACTTTTTAAACCCTCACAGTGACCAAAACTGCCATTTTTACAGAGTTTTGCTTACTCAAAATCTTCAATTTTGACCAATTTCAGGCACATAAATGACTTTAAACACACTTATTTTAGTTGAAAAAGTAATAACTCACATCCAACCGTCATTTAAAGTCAAAAGATTAAATGTTAAAATTTCATCAATATTGACCATTTTTTCAACGTTCGACTGGTCCGGGGTCATCGTTTTTCATCAGAAAATTGATTTTTTGGACTCTACCAAAAATGATTCAAAATGTCATTTGGATCGGGCCTCATGTTGAATAACCACTTTTTAAACCCTCACAGTGACCAAAACTGACATTTTTACAGAGTTTTGCTTACTCAAAATCTTCAATTTTGACCAATTTCAGGCACAGAAATGACTTTAAACACACTTATTTTAGTTGAAAAAGTAATAACTCACATCCAACCGTCATTTAAAGTCAAAAGATTAAATGTTAAAATTTCATCAATATTGACCATTTTTTCAACGTTCGACTGGTCCGGGGTCATCGTTTTTCATCAGAAAATTGATTTTTTGGACTCTACCAAAAATGATTCAAAATGTCATTTGGATCGGGCCTCATGTTGAATAACCACTTTTTAAACCCTCACAGTGACCAAAACTGCCATTTTTACAGAGTTTTGCTTACTCAAAATCTTCAATTTTGACCAATTTCAGGCACAGAAATGACTTTAAACACACTTATTTTAGTTGAAAAAGTAATAACTCACATCCAACCGTCATTTAAAGTCAAAAGATTAAATGTTAAAATTTCATCAATATTGACCATTTTTTCAACGTTCGACTGGTCCGGGGTCATCGTTTTTCATCAGAAAATTGATTTTTTGGACTCTACCAAAAAATGATTCAAAATGTCATTTGGATCGGGCCTCATGTTGAATAACCACTTTTTAAACCCTCACAGTGACCAAAACTGCCATTTTTACAGAGTTTTGCTTACTCAAAATCTTCAATTTTGACAAATTTCAGGCACAGAAATGACTTTAAACACACTTATTTTAGTTGAAAAAGTAATAACTCACATCCAACCGTCATTTAAAGTCAAAAGATTAAATGTTAAAATTTCATCAATATTGACCATTTTTTCAACGTTCGACTGGTCCGGGGTCATCGTTTTTCATCAGAAAATTGATTTTTTGGACTCTACCAAAAATGATTCAAAATGTCATTTGGATCGGGCCTCATGTTGAATAACCACTTTTTAAACCCTCACAGTGACCAAAACTGCCATTTTTACAGAGTTTTGCTTACTCAAAATCTTCAATTTTGACCAATTTCAGGCACAGAAATGACTTTAAACACACTTATTTTAGTTGAAAAAGTAATAACTCACATCCAACCGTCATTTAAAGTCAAAAGATTAAATGTTAAAATTTCATCAATATTGACCATTTTTTCAACGTTCGACTGGTCCGGGGTCATCGTTTTTCATCAGAAAATGGATTTTTTGGACTCTACCAAAAATGATTCAAAATGTCATTTGGATCGGGCCTCATGTTGAATAACCACTTTTTAAACCCTCACAGTGACCAAAACTGCCATTTTTACAGAGTTTTGCTTACTCAAAATCTTCAATTTTGACCAATTTCAGGCACAGAAATGACTTTAAACACACTTATTTTAGTTGAAAAAGTAATAACTCACATCCAACCGTCATTTAAAGTCAAAAGATTAAATGTTAAAATTTCATCAATATTGACCATTTTTTCAACGTTCGACTGGTCCGGGGTCATCGTTTTTCATCAGAAAATTGATTTTTGGACTCTACCAAAAATGATTCAAAATGTCATTTGGATCGGGCCTCATGTTGAATAACCACTTTTTAAACCCTCACAGTGACCAAAACTGCCATTTTTACAGAGTTTTGCTTACTCAAAATCTTCAATTTTGACCAATTTCAGGCACAGAAATGACTTTAAACACACTTATTTTAGTTGAAAAAGTAATAACTCACATCCAACCGTCATTTAAAGTCAAAAGATTAAATGTTAAAATTATATCAATATTGACCATTTTTTCAACGTTCGACTGGTCCGGGGTCATCGTTTTTCATCAGAAAATTGATTTTTTGGACTCTACCAAAAATGATTCAAAATGTCATTTGGATCGGGCCTCATGTTGAATAACCACTTTTTAAACCCTCACAGTGACCAAAACTGCCATTTTTACAGAGTTTTGCTTACTCAAAATCTTCAATTTTGACCAATTTCAGGCACAGAAATGACTTTAAACACACTTATTTTAGTTGAAAAAGTAATAACTCACATCCCACCGTCATTTAAAGTCAAAAGATTAAATGTTAAAATTTCATCAATATTGACCATTTTTTCAACGTTCGACTGGTCCGGGGTCATCGTTTTTCATCAGAAAATGGATTTTTTGGACTCTACCAAAAATGATTCAAAATGTCATTTGGATCGGGCCTCATGTTGAATAACCACTTTTTAAACCCTCACAGTGACCAAAACTGCCATTTTTACAGAGTTTTGCTTACTCAAAATCTTCAATTATGACCAATTTCAGGCACAGAAATGACTTTAAACACACTTATTTTAGTTGAAAAAGTAATAACTCACATCCAACCGTCATTTAAATACTCATCTGCTAAAGATTAAATGTTAAAATTTCATCAATATTGACCATTTTTTCAACGTTCGACTGGTCCGGGGTCATCATTTTTCATCAGAAAATTGATTTTTTGGACTCTACCAAAAATGATTCAAAATGTCATTTGGATCGGGCCTCATGTTGAATAACCACTTTTTAAACCTCACAGTGACCAAAACTGCAATTTTTACAGAGTTTTGCTTACTCAAAATCTTCAATTTTGACCAATTTCAGGCACAGAAATGACTTTAAACACACTTATTTTAGTTGAAAAAGTAATAACTCACATCCAACCGTCATTTAAATTAAATGTTAAAATTTCATCAATATTGACCATTTTTTCAACGTTCGACTGGTCCGGGGTCATCGTTTTTCATCAGAAAATTGATTTTTTAAACTCTACCAAAAATGATTCAAAATGTCATTTTGATCGGGCCTCATGTTGAATAACCACTTTTTAAACCCTCGTGGTGACCAAAACTGCCATTTTTACAGAGTTTTGCTTACTCAAAATCTTCAATTTTGACCAATTTCAGGCACAGAAATGACTTTAAACACACTTATTTTAGTTGAAAAAGTAATAACTCACATCCAACCGTCATTTAAAGTCAAAAGATTCAATGTTAAAATGTCATCAATATTGACCATTTTTTCAACGTTCGACTGGTCCGGGGTCATCGTTTTTCATCAGAAAATTGATTTTTTGGACTCTACCAAAAATGATTCAAAATGTCATTTTGATCGGGCCTCATGTTGAATAACCACTTTTTAAACCCTCACAGTGACCAAAACTGCCATTTTTACAGAGTTTTGCTTACTCAAAATCTTCAATTTTGACCAATTTCAGGCACAGAAATGACTTTAAACACACTTATTTTAGTTGAAAAAGTAATAACTCACATCCAACCGTCATTTAAAGTCAAAAGATTAAATGTTAAAATTTCATCAATATTGACCATTTTTTCAACGTTCGACTGGTCCGGGGTCATCGTTTTTCATCAGAAAATTGATTTTTTGGACTCTACCAAAAATGATTCAAAATGTCATTTGGATCGGGCCTCATGTTGAATAACCACTTTTTAAACCCTCGTGGTGACCAAAACTGCCATTTTTACAGAGTTTTGCTTACTCAAAATCTTCAATTTTGACCAATTTCAGGCACAGAAATGACTTTAAACACACTTATTTTAGTTGAAAAAGTAATAACTCACATCCAACCGTCATTTAAAGTCAAAAGATTAAATGTTAAAATTTCATCAATATTGACCATTTTTTCAACGTTCGACTGGTCCGGGGTCATCGTTTTTCATCAGAAAATGGATTTTTTGGACTCTACCAAAAATGATTCAAAATGTCATTTGGATCGGGCCTCATGTTGAATAACCACTTTTTAAACCCTCACAGTGACCAAAACTGCCATTTTTACAGAGTTTTGCTTACTCAAAATCTTCAATTTTGACCAATTTCAGGCACAGAAATGACTTTAAACACACTTATTTTAGTTGAAAAAGTAATAACTCACATCCAACCGTCATTTAAAGTCAAAAGATTAAATGTTAAAATTTCATCAATATTGACCATTTTTTCAACGTTCGACTGGTCCGGGGTCATCGTTTTTCATCAGAAAATGGATTTTTTGGACTCTACCAAAAATGATTCAAAATGTCATTTGGATCGGGCCTCATGTTGAATAACCACTTTTTAAACCCTCACAGTGACCAAAACTGCCATTTTTACAGAGTTTTGCTTACTCAAAATCTTCAATTTTGACCAATTTCAGGCACATAAATGACTTTAAACACACTTATTTTAGTTGAAAAAGTAATAACTCACATCCAACCGTCATTTAAAGTCAAAAGATTAAATGTTAAAATTTCATCAATATTGACCATTTTTTCAACGTTCGACTGGTCCGGGGTCATCGTTTTTCATCAGAAAATTGATTTTTTGGACTCTACCAAAAATGATTCAAAATGTCATTTAGATCGGGCCTCATGTTGAATAACCACTTTTTAAACCCTCACAGTGACCAAAACTGCCATTTTTACAGAGTTTTGCTTACTCAAAATCTTCAATTTTGACCAATTTCAGGCACAGAAATGACTTTAAACACACTTATTTTAGTTGAAAAAGTAATAACTCACATCCAACCGTCATTTAAAGTCAAAAGATTAAATATTAAAATTTCATCAATATTGACCATTTTTTCAACGTTCGACTGGTCCGGGGTCATCGTTCTTCATCAGAAAATTGATTTTTTGGACTCTACCAAAAATGATTCAAAATGTCATTTGGATTGGGCCTCATGTTGAATAACCACTTTTTAAACCCTCACAGTGACCAAAATTGCCATTTTTACAGAGTTTTGCTTACTCAAAATCTTCAATTTTGACCAATTTCAGGCACAGAAATGACTTTAAACACACTTATTTTAGTTGAAAAAGTAATAACTCACATCCAACCGTCATTTAAAGTCAAAAGATTAAATGTTAAAATTTCATCAATATTGACCATTTTTTCAACGTTCGACTGGTCCGGGGTCATCGTTTTTCATCAGAAAATTGATTTTTTGGACTCTACCAAAAATGATTCAAAATGTCATTTGGATCGGGCCTCATGTTGAATAACCACTTTTTAAACCCTCACAGTGACCAAAATTGCCATTTTTACAGAGTTTTGCTTACTCAAAATCTTCAATTTTGACAAATTTCAGGCACAGAAATGACTTTAAACACACTTATTTTAGTTGAAAAAGTAATAACTCACATCCAACCGTCATTTAAAGTCAAAAGATTAAATGTTAAAATTTCATCAATATTGACCATATTTTCAACGTTCGACTGGTCCGGGGTCATCGTTTTTCATCAGAAAATTGATTTTTTGGACTCTACCAAAAATGATTCAAAATGTCATTTTGATCGGGCCTCATGTTGAATAACCACTTTTTAAACCCTCACAGTGACCAAAACTGCCATTTTTACAGAGTTTTGCTTACTCAAAATCTTCAATTTTGACCAATTTCAGGCACAGAAATGACTTTAAACACACTTATTTTAGTTGAAAAAGTAATAACTCACATCCAACCGTCATTTAAAGTCAAAAGATTAAATGTTAAAATTTCATCAATATTGACCATTTTTTCAACGTTCGACTGGTCCGGGGTCATCGTTTTTCATCAGAAAATGGATTTTTTGGACTCTACCAAAAATGATTCAAAATGTCATTTGGATCGGGCCTCATGTTGAATAACCACTTTTTAAATCCTCACAGTGACCAAAACTGCCATTTTTACAGAGTTTTGCTTACTCAAAATCTTCAATTTTGACCAATTTCAGGCACAGAAATGACTTTAAACACACTTATTTTAGTTGAAAAAGTAATAACTCACATCCAACCGTCATTTAAAGTCAAAAGATTAAATGTTAAAATTTCATCAATATTGACCATTTTTTCAACGTTCGACTGGTCCGGGGTCATCGTTTTTCATCAGAAAATGGATTTTTTGGACTCTACCAAAAATGATTCAAAATGTCATTTGGATCGGGCCTCATGTTGAATAACCACTTTTTAAACCCTCGTGGTGACCAAAACTGCCATTTTTACAGAGTTTTGCTTACTCAAAATCTTCAATTTTGACCAATTTCAGGCACAGAAATGACTTTAAACACACTTATTTTAGTTGAAAAAGTAATAACTCACATCCAACCGTCATTTAAAGTCAAAAGATTAAATGTTAAAATTTCATCAATATTGACCATTTTTTCAACGTTCGACTGGTCCGGGGTCATCGTTTTTCATCAGAAAATTGATTTTTTGGACTCTACCAAAAATGATTCAAAATGTCATTTGGATCGGGCCTCATGTTGAATAACCACTTTTTAAACCCTCACAGTGACCAAAACTGCCATTTTTACAGAGTTTTGCTTACTCAAAATCTTCAATTTTGACCAATTTCAGGCACAGAAATGACTTTAAACACACTTATTTTAGTTGAAAAAGTAATAACTCACATCCAACCGTCATTTAAAGTCAAAAGATTAAATGTTAAAATTTCATCAATATTGACCATTTTTTCAACGTTCGACTGGTCCGGGGTCATCATTTTTCATCAGAAAATTGATTTTTTGGACTCTACCAAAAATGATTCAAAATGTCATTTGGATCGGGCCTCATGTTGAATAACCACTTTTTAAACCCTCACAGTGACCAAAACTGCAATTTTTACAGAGTTTTGCTTACTCAAAATCTTCAATTTTGACCAATTTCAGGCACAGAAATGACTTTAAACACACTTATTTTAGTTGAAAAAGTAATAACTCACATCCAACCGTCATTTAAAGTCAAAAGATTAAATGTTAAAATTTCATCAATATTGACCATTTTTTCAACGTTCGACTGGTCCGGGGTCATCGTTTTTCATCAGAAAATTGATTTTTTAAACTCTACCAAAAATGATTCAAAATGTCATTTTGTTACTCAAAATCTTCAATTTTGACCAATTTCAGGCACAGAAATGACTTTAAACACACTTATTTTAGTTGAAAAAGTAATAACTCACATCCAACCGTCATTTAAAGTCAAAAGATTAAATGTTAAAATTTCATCAATATTGACCATTTTTTCAACGTTCGACTGGTCCGGGGTCATCGTTTTTCATCAGAAAATTGATTTTTTGGACTCTACCAAAAATGATTCAAAATGTCATTTGGATCGGGCCTCATGTTGAATAACCACTTTTTAAACCCTCACAGTGACCAAAATTGCCATTTTTACAGAGTTTTGCTTACTCAAAATCTTCAATTTTGACAAATTTCAGGCACAGAAATGACTTTAAACACACTTATTTTAGTTGAAAAAGTAATAACTCACATCCAACCGTCATTTAAAGTCAAAAGATTAAATGTTAAAATTTCATCAATATTGACCATTTTTTCAACGTTCGACTGGTCCGGGGTCATCGTTTTTCATCAGAAAATGGATTTTTTGGACTCTACCAAAAATGATTCAAAATGTCATTTGGATCGGGCCTCATGTTGAATAACCACTTTTTAAACCCTCACAGTGACCAAAACTGCCATTTTTACAGAGTTTTGCTTACTCAAAATCTTCAATTTTGACCAATTTCAGCACAGAAATGACTTTAAACACACTTATTTTAGTTGAAAAAGTAATAACTCACATCCAACCGTCATTTAAAGTCAAAAGATTAAATGTTAAAATGTCATCAATATTGACCATTTTTTCAACGTTCGACTGGTCCGGGGTCATCGTTTTTCATCAGAAAATTGATTTTTTGGACTCTACCAAAAATGATTCAAAATGTCATTTGGATCGGGCCTCATGTTGAATAACCACTTTTTAAACCCTCACAGTGACCAAAACTGCCATTTTTACAGAGTTTTGCTTACTCAAAATCTTCAATTTTGACCAATTTCAGGCACAGAAATGACTTTAAACACACTTATTTTAGTTGAAAAAGTAATAACTCACATCCAACCGTCATTTAAAGTCAAAAGATTAAATGTTAAAATTTCATCAATATTGACCATTTTTCAACGTTCGACTGGTCCGGGGTCATCGTTTTTCATCAGAAAATTGATTTTTTGGACTCTACCAAAAATGATTCAAAATGTCATTTTGATCGGGCCTCATGTTGAATAACCACTTTTTAAACCCTCACAGTGACCAAAACTGCCATTTTTACAGAGTTTTGCTTACTCAAAATCTTCAATTTTGACCAATTTCAGGCACAGAAATGACTTTAAACACACTTATTTTAGTTGAAAAAGTAATAACTCACATCCAACCGTCATTTAAAGTCAAAAGATTAAATGTTAAAATTTCATCAATATTGACCATTTTTTTTTCAACGTTCGACTGGTCCGGGGTCATCGTTTTTCATCAGAAAATTGATTTTTTGGACTCTACCAAAAATGATTCAAAATGTCATTTGGATCGGGCCTCATGTTGAATAACCACTTTTTAAACCCTCCAGGTGACCAAAACTGCCATTTTTACAGAGTTTTGCTTACTCAAAATCTTCAATTTTGACCAATTTCAGGCACAGAAATGACTTTAAACACACTTATTTTAGTTGAAAAAGTAATAACTCACATCCAACCGTCATTTAAAGTCAAAAGATTAAATGTTAAAATTTCATCAATATTGACCATTTTTTCAACGTTCGACTGGTCCGGGGTCATCGTTTTTCATCAGAAAATGGATTTTTTGGACTCTACCAAAAATGATTCAAAATGTCATTTGGATCGGGCCTCATGTTGAATAACCACTTTTTAAACCCTCACAGTGACCAAAACTGCCATTTTTACAGAGTTTTGCTTACTCAAAATCTTCAATTTTGACCAATTTCAGGCACAGAAATGACTTTAAACACACTTATTTTAGTTGAAAAAGTAATAACTCACATCCAACCGTCATTTAAAGTCAAAAGATTAAATGTTAAAATTTCATCAATATTGACCATTTTTTCAACGTTCGACTAGTCCGGGGTCATCGTTTTTCATCAGAAAATTGATTTTTTGGACTCTACCAAAAATGATTCAAAATGTCATTTGGATCGGGCCTCATGTTGAATAACCACTTTTTAAACCCTCACAGTGACCAAAACTGCCATTTTTACAGAGTTTTGCTTACTCAAAATCTTCAATTTTGACCAATTTCAGGCACAGAAATGACTTTAAACACACTTATTTTAGTTGAAAAAGTAATAACTCACATCCAACCGTCATTTAAAGTCAAAAGATTAAATGTTAAAATTTCATCAATATTGACCATTTTTTCAACGTTCGACTGGTCCGGGGTCATCGTTTTTCATCAGAAAATTGATTTTTTGGACTCTACCAAAAATGATTCAAAATGTCATTTGGATCGGGCCTCATGTTGAATAACCACTTTTTAAACCCTCACAGTGACCAAAACTGCCATTTTTACAGAGTTTTGCTTACTCAAAATCTTCAATTTTGACCAATTTCAGGCACAGAAATGACTTTAAACACACTTATTTTAGTTGAAAAAGTAATAACTCACATCCAACCGTCATTTAAAGTCAAAAGATTAAATAGTTAAAATTTCATCAATATTGACCATTTTTTCAACGTTCGACTGGTCCGGGGTCATCGTTCTTCATCAGAAAATTGATTTTTTGGACTCTACCAAAAATGATTCAAAATGTCATTTGGATCGGGCCTCATGTTGAATAACCACTTTTTAAACCCTCACAGTGACCAAAATTGCCATTTTTACAGAGTTTTGCTTACTCAAAATCTTCAATTTTGACCAATTTCAGGCACAGAAATGACTTTAAACACACTTATTTTAGTTGAAAAAGTAATAACTCACATCCAACCGTCATTTAAAGTCAAAAGATTAAATGTTAACATTTCATCAATATTGACCATTTTTTCAACGTTCGACTGGTCCGGGGTCATCGTTTTTCATCAGAAAATTGATTTTTTGGACTCTACCAAAAATGATTCAAAATGTCATTTGGATCGGGCCTCATGTTGAATAACCACTTTTTAAACCCTCACAGTGACCAAAACTGCCATTTTTACAGAGTTTTGCTTACTCAAAATCTTCAATTTTGACCAATTTCAGGCACAGAAATGACTTTAAACACACTTATTTTAGTTGAAAAAGTAATAACTCACATCCAACCGTCATTTAAAGTCAAAAGATTAAATGTTAAAATTTCATCAATGTTGACCATTTTTTCAACGTTCGACTGGTCCGGGGTCATCGTTTTTCATCAGAAAATTGATTTTTTGGACTCTACCAAAAATGATTCAAAATGTCATTTGGATCGGGCCTCATGTTGAATAACCACTTTTTAAACCCTCACAGTGACCAAAATTGCCATTTTTACAGAGTTTTGCTTACTCAAAATCTTCAATTTTGACAAATTTCAGGCACAGAAATGACTTTAAACACACTTATTTTAGTTGAAAAAGTAATAACTCACATCCAACCGTCATTTAAAGTCAAAAGATTAAATGTTAAAATTTCATCAATATTGACCATTTTTTCAACGTTCGACTGGTCCGGGGTCATCGTTTTTCATCAGAAAATGGATTTTTTGGACTCTACCAAAAATGATTCAAAATGTCATTTGGATCGGGCCTCATGTTGAATAACCACTTTTTAAACCCTCACAGTGACCAAAACTGCCATTTTTACAGAGTTTTGCTTACTCAAAATCTTCAATTTTGACCAATTTCAGCCACAGAAATGACTTTAAACACACTTATTTTAGTTGAAAAAGTAATAACTCACATCCAACCGTCATTTAAAGTCAAAAGATTAAATGTTAAAATGTCATCAATATTGACCATTTTTTCAACGTTCGACTGGTCCGGGGTCATCGTTTTTCATCAGAAAATTGATTTTTTGGACTCTACCAAAAATGATTCAAAATGTCATTTGGATCGGGCCTCATGTTGAATAACCACTTTTTAAACCCTCACAGTGACCAAAACTGCCATTTTTACAGAGTTTTGCTTACTCAAAATCTTCAATTTTGACCAATTTCAGGCACAGAAATGACTTTAAACACACTTATTTTAGTTGAAAAAGTAATAACTCACATCCAACCGTCATTTAAAGTCAAAAGATTAAATGTTAAAATTTCATCAATATTGACCATTTTTTCAACGTTCGACTGGTCCGGGGTCATCGTTTTTCATCAGAAAATTGATTTTTTGGACTCTACCAAAAATGATTCAAAATGTCATTTGGATTGGGCCTCATGTTGAATAACCACTTTTTAAACCCTCACAGTGACCAAAACTGCCATTTTTACAGAGTTTTGCTTACTCAAAATCTTCAATTTTGACCAATTTCAGGCACAGAAATGACTTTAAACACACTTATTTTAGTTGAAAAAGTAATAACTCACATCCAACCGTCATTTAAAGTCAAAAGATTAAATGTTAAAATTTCATCAATATTGACCATTTTTTCAACGTTCGACTGGTCCGGGGTCATCGTTTTTCATCAGAAAATTGATTTTTTGGACTCTACCAAAAATGATTCAAAATGTCATTTGGATCGGGCCTCATGTTGAATAACCACTTTTTAAACCCTCACAGTGACCAAAATTGCCATTTTTACAGAGTTTTGCTTACTCAAAATCTTCAATTTTGACCAATTTCAGGCACAGAAATGACTTTAAACACACTTATTTTAGTTGAAAAAGTAATAACTCACATCCAACCGTCATTTAAAGTCAAAAGATTAAATGTTAAAATTTCATCAATATTGACCATTTTTTCAACGTTCGACTGGTCCGGGGTCATCGTTTTTCATCAGAAAATGGATTTTTTGGACTCTACCAAAAATGATTCAAAATGTCATTTGGATCGGGCCTCATGTTGAATAACCACTTTTTAAACCCTCACAGTGACCAAAACTGCCATTTTTACAGAGTTTTGCTTACTCAAAATCTTCAATTTTGACCAATTTCAGGCACAGAAATGACTTTAAACACACTTATTTTAGTTGAAAAAGTAATAACTCACATCCAACCGTCATTTAAAGTCAAAAGATTAAATGTTAAAATTTCATCAATATTGACCATTTTTTCAACGTTCGACTGGTCCGGGGTCATCGTTTTTCATCAGAAAATGGATTTTTTGGACTCTACCAAAAATGATTCAAAATGTCATTTGGATCGGGCCTCATGTTGAATAACACCTTTTTAAACCCTCACAGTGACCAAAACTGCCATTTTTACAGAGTTTTGCTTACTCAAAATCTTCAATTTTGACCAATTTCAGGCACAGAAATGACTTTAAACACACTTATTTTAGTTGAAAAAGTAATAACTCACATCCAACCGTCATTTAAAGTCAAAAGATTAAATGTTAAAATTTCATCAATATTGACCATTTTTTCAACGTTCGACTGGTCCGGGGTCATCGTTTTTCATCAGAAAATTGATTTTTTGGACTCTACCAAAAATGATTCAAAATGTCATTTGGATCGGGCCTCATGTTGAATAACCACTTTTTAAACCCTCACAGTGACCAAAACTGCCATTTTTACAGAGTTTTGCTTACTCAAAATCTTCAATTTTGACCAATTTCAGGCACAGAAATGACTTTAAACACACTTATTTTAGTTGAAAAAGTAATAACTCACATCCAACCGTCATTTAAAGTCAAAAGATTAAATGTTAAAATTTCATCAATATTGACCATTTTTTCAACGTTCGACTGGTCCGGGGTCATCGTTTTTCATCAGAAAATGGATTTTTTGGACTCTACCAAAAATGATTCAAAATGTCATTTGGATCGGGCCTCATGTTGAATAACCACTTTTTAAACCCTCACAGTGACCAAAACTGCCATTTTTACAGAGTTTTGCTTACTCAAAATCTTCAATTATGACCAATTTCAGGCACAGAAATGACTTTAAACACACTTATTTTAGTTGAAAAAGTAATAACTCACATCCAACCGTCATTTAAAGTCAAAAGATTAAATGTTAAAATTTCATCAATATTGACCATTTTTTCAACGTTCGACTGGTCCGGGGTCATCATTTT
>NW_028247753.1:0-16697 GCF_964263255.1 Lissotriton vulgaris | reverse complement strand
CTCCCTTTTTTTTAAACATCTTTTTATTGGCATTTACATGATCCAATACGAAGATGAACATTGAGAGCAGAGGTTGTATGACATACAGCATATTAGGTTTTAACCTGTTTGCTGCTTCGAATGTTCAGCGCCAATGCGGAACGTTCTATAAATCGGGCGGGGCCGCGTCGGCCAACGGACATGCGCAAGACTACGGAGGTAGTGCTCGCGATGGCTGTTGGCCGACAGAAGCAGCAAATGGGTTAACAGAACCACGGCATTGCAAAGGTACCCAAGTCGCGTATTTAATAGAAAACTTCCAACCGGGCATGTATGAATAAATGATATAGGAAGAAATGGTGGTAGTGTTTCTCTAAAAAGAGAAAACGTCTGCACATAATGTTAGTACATATCTCAACTAAAATATTTTATGTGAAGTATAATATACACTGTTAAATCAGAGTCATCAATAGAGGTGCTCGTATGGCCTGGTGTACACCCACCACCAGGGGTGTCGAAATAGCACAAAGTGCCAATATGCAGAGAAAAAGAAACAGGTAAATATAGCACTCTCAAAATCTTTTGTATTGCTTCTATAGGTATAGAATGTCCGGAACTCGTATCGTGGAGGAATCAATAAACAGAACCAAAATATAAATTCTAAATTGGTTCCCACTCAATAATATAGAGAGTTCAATTTGTTAGCAGCAGACTCCAAATTATGGATCCAGACCAGAATTTGTGGTTCCAATTCTTTATTTTCATAGATATATAAAAATTTCCAGCTCACACCGCCGACACGTGTTTCGTCTCATAGAGACTTTTTCAAGGCTGAACGCATAAGATAAAACTTCAATCAATATTGTAAAAATATGTTCTAAATATTTACATCTTAAATCTATATACAATTAAAAAATCCAGAATGTTACATCTATATACACAGTTGTATATTTCTTGAAAAACCACAAAAAGCATAACATTACATCATAGAATATCAACTGGACAGATATAATACATCAAACTACATCGGACAATATCTCATAGTTGTCAATTATAACCAGATAATTCTGCGATAACATTTTGGTTCCCACAGTAGCTGATATTATTTCACAATTCTTGCTCATATCATAGATGATTATACCAATTTATCTGATATCATCAAGGCTGTAACTGAGCTAGCCAATTATACATTGAAAATAAAACATCAGATGTATCATGTATCATAATCCAAGGTTACAGTAAACCTGCAAATCCTTTAACTTTTGAACGAGTCCAATGTATCTCAATATGGTATATGTTGTGTGGCCTTATTGTTTAGGAAACCCGATTGTGAAAATCTTCCTGTGATTGATGGAACCAATTCAGACACCATAGACAAACACTGGCTGTTTGGTCAGAATATTTGAGATCGTGTTTCCTACTAGGAATAATATTGGTAGATACTAATAATAAAAAACAGGTTAATAATACATGGTGTCTCGGGTCTATGATATCTAATGACGATTAGTTGATAACATCTTCTTGGGTATTAGGTGTACATGTATACTTTATCGCAATGTAACTTTTCATCTGTATAGCCCTTTATATAATATATGATGATTATTATGTTTTACCTCATTCTATAGGGTAACTGCTCATAGGGTTCATTTACCTCCAGAACCATCCTCTTGTTACTGTTGAGAGACATTATTCGTCAGAACACATACCCTCTCCAGATATAACATTTTTGGTAGGTTTACTCTAACCTTGGGTTATGATACATGATAAATCTGATGTTTTATTTTCAATGTATAATTGGCTAGCTGAGTTACAGCCTTGATGATATCAGATAAATTGGTATAATCATCTATGATATGAGCAAGAATTGTAAAATAATATCAGCTACAGTGGGAACCAACATGTTATCGCAGAATTATCTGGTTATAATTGACAACTATGAGATATTGTCCGATGTAGTTTGATGTCTTATATCTGTCCAGTTGATATTCTATGATGTAATGTGATGCTTTTTGTGGTTTTTCAAGAAATATTCAACTGTGTATATAGATGTAACATTCTGGATTTTTTAATTGTATATAGATTTAAGATGTAAATATTTAGAACATATTTTTACAATATATATATATATATTTTTTTTTTAAACCTTTATTTTCAGATTGCACAGTACACAGCGTCCGCCTACAACCCAATCGGGCCGGCCGCTATGACAAAAAATCTGGATACCAGACAACACATAACAGTAAAGCCATAAATAGCAACATATCGGTGCACTGGCATCAAACACCATAAAGAAAGGATCAACCAGGTTTCGTTTTTATAATTTTGATGAAAACAAGAACAAACAACACAAACACTCACATGGTAAGAGCAATATCTGGGGTGCGAGGTGGAGAGGAGGAGGAAGTCAATTTCTAAAGAATTTAGTGACTACTATCGGGGGACGGGGGATGGCGAAGAGGATCACAAAGAAATGTTATTAGTCAGTCTTCAGGAACGTCAATTACGGGGACAAAGGAACATCAGCAGTGTACTCGAGTGGAGGGGTGCAGATATCGCCACGGTACTCATTCCACTGTGACCAAATCCTGCCCCACTTCCTGGGACGGCCCGAGCCTCATAGACCGTCTTCTCCCGAAACATGCACCAGTCCATGTTTTCCTTCCAGGCAGTTATCCCAGGCGGTCTATGAGAACCCCAGAGTTGCGCTATGTCCCTCTTGGCAACCATGTTGCCAAGAGTCACCCAAAAGGTCTGAGCGGCCGTACAGTCCGTAGGCTCCCAGACATTAAGCAGGCAACGACGCGCCTCAGGTAGAAGAGAGACCCTAGGTGACCCGCCCCATTATATCATGCACTCTGGACCAGAAAGCGGAGATCACCGGACATTCCCAGATGATGTGGAGAAAGGTGCCACTCATGCCACAACCACGCTTATACAGCCCGCCAATCGAGTATCCCATTCGAACCAGACGCGTACCAGTCATGTAAACTCGATGGAGGATCTCCAATTGCACAAAACGAAGGCGAGCTGGAATAGCCACCTCTTAGGGGAGGCGATCACTATCTGCCAATCCTCGTCGTTTAGTTCGAGGCCGTCCGAAATCCAGGAGGCCCGGAGCCGCACCAGAAGATCAGCTCTGGTATTAATAAGCTTTTTATAAATCAAGGAAATCGTACTGTCAGGCACGTGGCCGTCCAGAATACGATCCTCGAGCGGCGGCGACTGGGGGATCTCCGTCCCAGGAGGGAACACGGAGACCAGAGCATGGCGCACCTGAAGATATCGAAAATACTCCCTGTCGTCCAGCTGATACTCCACCTTAAGGGCCTCAAAGGACTTAACTGTGCCTTTGGACCAAAGATCCTCCACCTTGCTAATACCAATCATATCCCATCTATCAAACCCTTTCGATCGCCACAGGCTGCCCAACCTCTCAGAGTCATACAATGGAGTCAGACGTGTCATCTTATCACCCAGCCCGTAGCCGCAGTCGCATCTCTCCACGCATGCACAGCACATTTTGTAGGTCCAGTCAGAGTCGGAATGGCTCCTTCGAATACAAAGCCCTGTTGAAGTTGCCACCCGGCAACAGTAATTTGTCCATAGCGAAGGCAGGGACGGGGCCCGGGGAATACGTCACATGGTTGACCGCGCTCAACTGTGAGGCCCAGTAGTAACGCTTGATGTCTGGAAGGGCTATGCCACCATCATACCATGGCAACGTGAGTTTAGATAAGGAGATACAAGCACGTCCGTCCCAAATCAATTGCCTCTGGAGCCCCTCAACCTCATGAAAGTAGCTAGAGGGAACAGGGTCAAAGAAATTCTGCAAGGCGTACAAAAATCTAGGGAGGGACGTCATTTTGAAAAGAGCCACGCGTCCCAGTGGGGACAAGGGCAAGCCGCGCCACCGTTGGACGTCCCGTTTAAGGCGCCGAAGAGGAACATACAGATTGCGGTCGTAACGTACAGAGGGGTCCAGGGAAATAAAAATTCCCAAATACTTGAACCCAGTCTCCGCCACTTGGATCGGGAATCTACGGGGTAGCGAAGGCAGCACCCCCGCTATAACGTATATACACGATTTAGTCCAGTTCATTACGAGACCTGAGTTCTTCCCAAAGGAGGTGAGGACATCAAAAAGCACGTTAAGGGACTTCTGAGGGGAAGTAAAGTAAAGAAGAACATCATCTGCGCAGAGAGAGACGCGATCCTCAAGGTCCGGGGCCCACCGGATCCCTTTAATCGAAGGCTCCCACCGAAGCCACGCTGCCAACGGTTCCAATGTTATGTTATGTTATGTTATGTTATGTTATGTTATGTTATGTTATGTTATGCTGTTTTGTAACACGCTCAATTACTGCCAGAGTATCCTGGCGCGAAGATGAAGAAACAGATTAAACAGCCAACACTACAAAGAAGAGAAAACTAGAAGGCCTGCCGAAACAGATGGGTTTTCAACGCTTTTTTAAAAGAACCAAAATTCAAGGTAGCTCGCAGGGATAGAGGAAGCTCATTCCAGGCCAAAGCGGCCTTCACCGCCACTGATTGCCCTCCCAGCCGGGTGAGCTGGAAGCGCGGAACCTGCAGCAGATGTTGAGCGGCAGAGCGCAGGAGTCGATTGGGAGAGTAGCGACTAAATCGTTTCATCAAGTAAGCGGGTCCTTGTCCATTGGTAGCTTTATGAGCCAGTATCAAAATTTTTAAAAATAATCCTTTGAGAAACTGGCAACCAGTGCAGACTCTGCAGGTGATTCCTTACGCTAACCCGGCTGGAAATATTACCCAACAGTCTGGCGGTCGCGTTTTGGATCACCTGGAGACACCTCACCATGTAAGCCGGGGAGCCACTCAGCAGAGCGTTGGCATAGTCGAGACGCGAGAGAATTAAAGCTCTCGCTACTAACTCTCTTGCTGAGGCAGGAAGATAAGGGAAAAACTTCCGAAGCGCCTTAAGAGTCGCGAAGCAGCCTCCTGTCAGCTTCTTGATATGCCCCTAAAACCGGAGGTCTTCCCCAAACCAGACCCCTAAGTTTTTTTTTTTAAGTTTTTTTTTTGGGTAAGACGTTTATTGCGCATTGCCATAGAAATAGTACAGTCAATCTCGCCTACAACCTTAGAAGGCCGGCTTTGTAAAGTACGCAAGAGTAAATGATCAGCTTATTCATACACAGCCCATCAGCCGACAACCATAGGTCCGGCGGCGCATGTTCGGTAGCAGTGTAGGCGATGGTTTCGACAGTGCATCCGCATGGTAGAATTGCCTGATCAGTCTTACATTTTTTGGTATTTTCGACAAAAGCCCCCATAACCTAGGGGGGACAGTACAAACAACAAAGCAATAACCCCCTGGAAAACTCAAAGCACTGTGTCACAGCATTCTCCCCCCCTCATTGCCCCACCAAGTGTATCTCATAGTAGCAATAAGACTTTAGCAGTTGAGCGCTCAGCCCTCATTATCTTCAGATGCCACTGACACCAGATATTGTTGGAAGGGCTCCCAAAAGTCTCTGGGGCGGGACCCCATAGGCAACTCCTCCTCATACGTGACAATAGGCCAAATCTTCCAGCCAATTTTTCACTTTTGGTTTTCGCTTACTGTTCCAATGTAGGGATATTCTTCTCTTCGCCATCAATAACGCAATCACACATAGTTTACGCCGTCTCGCTCGCAAGTGTGGCACCAATCCCAGGAGACAGACTTTGGCAGTGCACGGCAATTGGGCCCCCAACATAGTGTTGAGTGTCCGTATCACCTGGACCCAGTATTGTGTTACAGCATCGCAGTGCCATGCCAAGTGTATGAAGTCCACGTGTTCCTGCCCGCACCTAGTACAATTAGAGTTGTCTCTCAGACCATATCTGTGCAGACGTGGAGGGGTGTGGTACATCTGGTGCAAATATTTGTAATGGATCAGTCTAAGGTTCCCGTTAGGTGTCAGCATCCCCGTAAGCATGCAGGAGGCCTCCCAGTCCCCTTCCGTGAGATCTTCCCCCAGTACCGCTTGCCATTTCTCCCTGGCTCTGGTAGTGTTACCACCATTGCTAGATTGCGCGCAGCGGTACAGACGAGATACCAAGTGTGCAGCTGAAGGGGTGTTGATCATGAGTGTCAGTGGTGCTAGTGCTTGCGGTTCTGCTGGAAAAGACACAAAGTGTTCCTTCACCGCCCTCTGAAGCCTATAATAGTTGAAGCTAAATAACAGAGTTGGATTCTGGATGTACGTGAGCTGGTTCAGCTGAACAAATTGCCCTTCTCTGTACAAATCCCCAAGGGTGTCTATGCCAGCGCGTTTAAGGAGATCCATCCCCACCTGTTCTTGCGTGACAGACAGTGCCGGGTGGTGTGCCAATGGGAGTGTCGGTGCATAGAGTGGTGTGCAACGCGCCATCTTACTGAGTGCCCTCCATGCTTCTATCGTGGTGTTCACTGGGTTGATATCATGTTCGTGTAATCTGGGGCGTTTGTGTGTTAATATACCCGTTAGTGGGATGGGGTCAGCATCTCCATGCTCAACAGCCACATGCGTCAGAAAAGGAATCTCGTGAAACCAGTAATGCGCGTATTGCGCCTGTGCACACTGATAGTATAGATAGATGTCCGGCACCTTGAAACCACCTTTAGCGTATGGGAGCGTCAGAGTCTGCAGGTCTAATCTAGCCTGTTTACCCGCCCAGATTAAGGAGAGCATGAGAGATTTAATATTACGGAACACCTCCGCCGGGGGCTTAATAGGTACATTATTAAAAAGATATAAGAATTTGGGCAGGAGCACCATCTTCACAATGGCAAGTCTGTCTGCCAGTGAGAGCGGTAGACTAATCCATCTCTTGACCTTGTCTTCCAAAGCAGAGACAGTCCTCCCGTAGTTGGTGCGGATGACTAGCTCTGGATCTCTGTGGAACCAGACGCCTAGGTACTTCGTCGGCTCCTCCTGCCATTCCAGGGGATAACCCAGCGGCGTGGGGTGGGTGCCATCTGTCAGTGGGAGTATGAGGAACTTGCTCCAATTAATGTGGAGCCCTGAGTATTGGCCGAATTTAATGTATTCCCGCATTAGGGGGTTGAGGTTTGACTCCGGGTTCTTCACATATAAGACCATGTCGTCCGCATACAGGGCAATGTGTATGGGCCGCGTAGGTAAAGGAATAGCGGAGCAGTGGTGGTGCTGTCTTATTTTACACGCCAAGGGTTCCAGTATAAGGGCAAACAGCATAGGCGATAGGGGGCATCCTTGTCTGGTGCCACGTCCGATGTCAATCGGGGACGATAGATGTTTGTTTACCCGTATGCGGGCCGTCAGACCCGAATACAGCATCGTGATCCAGCCAATGAACAAGGGGGGGAACCCCATCCGGAGTAGGACTGCGTGCAGGAACGGCCAGTCAATCGTATCGAATGCCTTAGCCGCGTCCAGCAAGACAGCAACCGCCTTGATATCCGGGGCCAGGTAGTGCGCCAGAGCAAAAAGGGTGCGAGTGTTGTGTGCGGTCGACCGGTCTGGGATGAAACCCACCTGGTCTGGTCTTATTAACATCGGCATTAATGGCTTCAGTCGGTCCGCCAGTATGCTGGCTAGGATCTTGGTGTCGACGTTTATCAGTGAGAGAGGGCGGTAGGAGTCGCACTGTTCTTCGTCTTTACCAGGTTTCAGTATGGCGATGATCAACGCCTCTCTCATGGATGGTGGCAGAGTCTGGGCTTCATGAGCGGCCTCTTACAGATTCACTAGATGTGGAGCTAGCGAGCTAGCGTACGTTTTATAGAATTCTCTGACGAAGCCATCCGGGCCCGGTGCTTTGCCATTAGGGAGTCTTTTGATGGTGTCAACGACTTCTTGTGTCGTGAGGGGCCTAGCTAGATACTCCCTGTGCCCGTCTGCCAGCCAGGCAATCTCTACGTCAGCCATGTATTCCAGTATCTCCTCCCGTGGCACCTGTGTTCTGGCCTCGTATAGAGCCCGTAGGTTTCCCTGAATTCGCCCATAATGGTCGGCATGTCATGTGCGCGTGTGCCTTGTTTGGTGCGTATAGACGCTATATGTTGTGGCGCCCTTCCCGAGCAAATCTTCTCTGCTAGGGCCCTGCCCGGCCTACCCCCTTCCCCATACCTTCTGGCCGTTGTTCTCTTGAAAATGTATTTGAGTTCGTCATCAGCAAACGTGTTGTATTCTAACAGTATTGATTGTATGTCACTTAGCAGTGCCTTGTCCCCAGTGTGCGTGTAGCGCTGTTCCAGGTCTCGGAGCATCTCCTCTCTCCTGGTAAGTTGGTGACGGATATCTTTCAGTATACCAGCAGACGTGTTAATGCACACGCCCCGTATTGTCGCTTTAAATGCTTCCCATAGGAGGCACGGGTCCTCCGTGGTGGGGGCATTTAGTTCAAAGTAGTCGGTGATCGCTGTTTGGACTGTATCCACATAAAGCGGGTCGCGCAAGGCCTGCGCGTTGAAGCGCCAGGTGTAGGGCGGTGGGACATAGTGCGGGATCCGTAACCGTAGGAGCACAGGACTGTGATCCGACAGTGTTCTAGGGAGATGCGTAATCTGTTCCACCCAGGCAAGGACGTCTTGTGTGGCTAGCCAAAAGTCTAGTCTGGACCAGCTCCTGTTCGAAGCATTTATGAGTGTGGCTACTTGTTCCCCCGGGTGCAGTATCCTCCACAGGTCACTGACGTGCAAATTAGACATTGCGTCAAGCAGCATTTCCCTCGCCTTGGTATGTTGCTCAAGTGTGTGCGCTGCCCTGTCGAGCCCATCTCTGAGTGTGACGTTGAAGTCCCCTCCCCAGAGAACATTGTCCGCCTGCACATCAGCTACAATATGCCATAACCTTTCAAAAAAACCTGCATCATCCACGTTCGGACCATATACATTCACAAGAGCCAGTTTATGGTGTCTCGTCTCGCCTACTACTATAACATAGCGCCCCCCTGGGTCAGTGTGCGTGTCTGTGATTTTGAAGTGAGTTCCTTTCTTTATCAAAATGCTAACGCCACGGGAGTACGATGAGTAGTATGAGCCAGTGGTGGATTCTGCCCATTTGTTCCCCAGCCCGTGTGTGGAAGTGGGTGCCAAGTGAGTTTCTTGTAGGAGGGCCACATCGACCTTAAGCCTGTCAAAGTACGCAAACATTTGCCTTTTCTTTTTCGGGTTCCCCAGCCCCCTGACATTCCATGTGATGAAGTTGAGTGTGTCAAAGAGCGCCATTAGCGTGCGGTCCGGTGAAATTGTGCGCCGCGTGTTCTGTGTGGCCACCTATGAAAAAGTGCATTCTTAGCATTTGCAATGAAGGCAACAAAAGAGGTCGCAATGCTTCTCAGACACAGTGCAAACACAGTAACTACAATCAGCTTCCCCATCCCCCCGCCTCCCACTTTAGCACCCAAACTTTGCCAAAGCCATTCCCCCCCGAACTTCAGAACTGTGAGTAAACTTTTTGTGGGGAACACCCTCCTGGGGGTGCCGCCCGAAGCACACATCTCCATCCACATAGTGGATGTGGACGGGCGCGATTAGCATACTATTGCATCGTCAATATTTAAACCCTATCCTCCCCGCCCCATCCCCGATCCCTCGCAGGCACTTAGTGATCATCATCATTCTTCTTACCCCCCCCAAAGTACAGGAACACTCGTAGGTAGTGCCAACCACCCTCAATGCCAGTGTCTCGGGGTGCACAGTGAAGACGCAGGTAGCTCATCGTGCTAGCTACTTGTCATTAGTCAGTGGAGGCCCAATGCTCCTGTGCTGGTTCTGCATTAACGTTTCCCCATAGTACTCACTGTGGCACCGCCATGCACGACTCCCATCCAGCGTCCGTCAGCAGTGGAAGTCCCAGTCTTGTGGCGTGCCACGCAATGTTTCACCCAATTTGTAGTGTCCGTCGTGCGTCGCCTGCAGTGCTGAAGCAGTCCAAAGAGACACACGTTGAGCCATCGCGTTGTCAGTCGTTGTCGCTCATTCTGCCCGCATTCTCCTGATTTTTCCGACGTTTGGTGAGGGTCTTGACGTACTCCTGCGCGGCTTGCACCGTCGTGAGGACCACCGGCTTACCATCCGTCAGGATTTTAAGTTTTGCAGGGTACAGCATCGCGTATCCAATGTCCAGCTCACGTAGTTTCTTCTTTACTGGAGCAAACTCCTTCCTGGCCTGCTGCACCGCCATGGTGTGGTCTGGGTAGAACTCCAGCGAGTTGCCCTGATGGGTAATGGCGCCCTTTTCCCTCGCCAGTCGGAGTACAGTGTCCCTGTCCCTGTAGTTGAGGACTCGGGCGATGATTATTCGAGGTGGAGCTCCTGGTTTCGGAGTGGGGGCCAGAGAGCGATGGGCGCGTTCGATCAGGAAGACTTCGGAGAAGCTGCCAGCCCCAAAGATGTCCTTCAGCATGTTCTCCACGTACGTCTCCATCCTGCCCGTGTTGGTGGATTCCGGCAGGCCCGAGATGCGCACGTTGTTGCGGCGGGACCTCGCTTCCTGGTCCTCCACCTTCTCCTTCAGGGTTTCCAGGGTCCTCTCAAGGGCGCTGTGTGATTGTGCGATGTCTCTGGAGTGATCCTCCACCGAGGAGATCCTGCGCTCCGCCTCCACCAGCCTCCCCTCGTGGTTTTCTAGTTTGTTAGATAGAGAGTCCACCCGCGCCACGACACTGTCCATCTTGCCATTCATGTCATGCAGACTCTGCTGGATAGCCCTCAGTACCGCCTCCATGCCGGCGCCTTCTTCCAGTACCTGGTCTCCGTCAGTGTCCTGGGCAGCGCCCGTTTTCGTCGCTTGCTTCCTTGCTTCAAAGGGCAGCTTCGACTGCTGCTTGTCCGGCTTACCCATCTTGCCCGAAGGGCCGGCTGGGCTAGCGACTGGTGGGCTCGTTGGGATTGCTGTCGTAGTCGCTGTCCGTGTGTGTCGCAGCCGTGTTCCAGTCGCCCTCCACGTTGAAGCCCTGCTCATTAGGCCATGCACTGAGCTCTACAGAGGTGCAGGTCAGCCCAGTGCGCCGTGCAGGAGTGTCCTGTGCCGGTGCATATGGTGCAGGGTGCCTGCCGCGTCCCTGTACCTCCCAGGTCGTGTGGGGCGGTCTCGCTTGCGATGGCGGGTCTAGTTCTCACCTCCAGGGCAGCGGTCAGCAGCGGCGAGCAGCTCCCAACTTGCGCGCTCTTCCCAGCTCGCCTCCAGTCGTTTCTCCTCCCAATGCGCCGCAGTAGCTGCACAAAGTGATAGGTCCGCGTCCGGTGGCACGCTGGTGTATCACTATAGGGAGCCGGTAGCGTCTGGCGCAGGGTCGCTGAGTTTGCGTTTCACCGCCGCCGCCATTTTGGCCGCCGTGGAACGCACACTGTCCGCCGAGATTTTCGCATGTTGCACAGGCACATCGTACCTGAAAGTCGCTGGTTCTAGCGCCCCACAGCTAGCGCGTTGAGAGGGAGTTTGTCCTGTGGCTGTCCGAGAGCGGCATCGCTTGGTTTTATTAGCGGTCATTACGGCCGCGCGCCGCCATTTTGGGTAGCCGGTCCGCTCCGTGAGGGGTCAGGCCGATTTCTTCGGCGTGCGGTTTTTCTCTCGGCCGAGGTCGCCACAGTGTGGAGGCGAGTCCATCAGCCGTCCATTGCGCCGTTTTCCGCTGGAATCGGGACAGATTTAGGGCCAAGGGTTCCGAGGAGACGCGCCCGTCCGGCGGAGCCGACTCAGTAGTCAGCCATCTCGCAGTGCGCCCTCTAGCGCCCCCCAACCAGACCCCTAAGTTCTTAGCGAGGACATTAACTGAACAGGGCATCGGGGAAACCCCCGGCCAAAGTGATTCTCTAAAGTTAGGGGGGAATTGACCGTAGAGCAGTATTTCCGTCTTATCCTCATTGCACTTCAGTTGTGCGGAAGCTAACCAATTGAAAACTGAGGATAGACAGGTCTGAATCCGCTCGGTATCTAAGACAGCGCTGGGCCAGGTGAACAACAGCTGCGTTTCATCGGCATAGGCGATGATTTTGGCCCCCAGTTGTTCGGCTAGCTCTATCAGGGGGGTCAGATAAACATTAAAAAGAAGAGGGCTCAAAGTGGAGCCCTGAGGGACCCCAGTCGTGAGAGCCTTAGCCAAGGATGAAAAAGGAGGGAGCCAGACCTGCTGGGATCTAGACGAGAGAAAGGATCTCAGCCAGTGCAGGGCAAGGCCGGAGACCCCAATATCAGCAAGTTGAGCGAGAAGGCGTTGGTGCGGCACTGTGTCGAACGCGGCAGAGAGGTCCAATAAAATTAGAGCCGCTCTGCCGCCACAGTCCAGACACTCCCTAACTGCCTCTGAGATCTCCACCAAAGCAGATTCCGTGCTGTGAGCAGCACGGAACCCAGATTGAGCCGGGTGGAGAGCCCCAGATGATTCCACAAACTCGTTAAGCTGCCGAAAAGCCAATTTTTCGCCAATTTTTGCCATAGCCGGGAGCAGAGAAATTGGCCGGTAATTGGCCAGCACAGCAGGGTCCGCTCCAGCCTTTTTCAGCAGGGGTAGGAGCTTAGCCTGTTTCCACTCAGCAGGCACTATGGCTGATTTAAATGAAAGTCCGACGATATGCGTCACTTCCTGCACCACCACTTCACCCTCGCCGGACACGGATCAGATGGAGATCCTGATTTCAAGGATTTAATCACGGCCAGCCTGTCAGTAGCTGTGGGAGGAGCGAGCTCCACCATCCTGGAAGATGAACACCCTAGAGGAGGGGAAAGGTGGGGAGTGCCATCCGAAAAGTGGCTGGAGCTAAAACTGGACTGAATAGCAGCTATTTTTTGCTCAAAAAACACGGACAAGCTCTCACACCATGCCCCTGAAGCTGGAACCGTCCGTTGCTCAGCACAGGGGGAAAGAAAACTATTAACAATCGCAAAGATCTCGCGACTGCTATTTTTAGCCCTTTCAATCCGATTGGCAAAATATTCGCCCTTAGCTGTTTTAATGCTGGCATAGTAGATTCTCTGCTCCCCCGTAAAGCAGCCTTAGCTAGGGGGCAATAGGTTTGACGCCACACCCGTTCTAGCTTTTTACAGGCCAGCTTATGAATGTGCAGCTCAGGGGAGAACCAAGGCTTAGAAGGGGTGGAGCGAGCTCTACCACTGCTCCCCCCTTTAGATGACGCAGTCACCCTCGCTACCACCCATTCTCTAAAGTTCAACACCGCTTTGGAAAGATCAGTGCCTAACACGGGCCTACACTCATTCAGGGTGGCACCCAAAGTCTTTATGTTAATTTTCTTGGCACAAATGGTTTTGGCCCCCCTAGTGGTAGTTTTCAGAGCTGACCACGCAAATCTGATCAGCTGATGATCCGACCACGTCAAAGCTTGAGGGGCTTTCACCTGGTGGGGAAATCACATCCAAAGTGTGACCCCCCGAGTGCGTAGGTAAAGAGACCCATTGGGAGAGATGTGCCAGGTCGAAGAAATCACACAGAGCTTTACATTCCGGGAGATCCGCTACCTCAGCATGGATATTAAAATCACCCAGCAATAAGAAATGCGGGAATCTCAGAGCTCGAGACTCAAGCAGTGCTGCCAGAAACGATCCTGCCGGTCCTGGGGGCCGATAAATTAACGTACCCCCAAATTGAGATGAGGAGAGAGGACCAGGGAAAAGTTCATTACTTCCCCAACTCCTAGTTCTTCCAAGGGCTCAACTTGAAGGGTCCAAGAGTCTTTCAGGATGATTGCCAGACCCCCCCCTCTTCCCAGAACTCTATCTCTCCTATATATTATGTAACCTCGGGGGACGGCTAACTCGACATCCGGAGCACAGGCGTTATTAAGCCAGGTTTCGGTCACAAACAGAATGTCGAGAGAGCCGTCAGCGTGGAGCTCAAATATATCTGCATCATGCTTGCTCAATGAACGAGCATTAACCAAAGCTGCCGAGACTGAGTGGAAAGCCTTCGCAGGCGGAGATTGGTCAATCAATGTTTTAGCACAGCAAAATCCACAGATCGAGCAGGGGTTAAACATAATAGAGTTCCCCCCCCCCTCCTGCACCAGGGCATCTCAGGGAACGCAGAGAGCACAGCTGCTCGCGAGTATAGGAGAAAGCAGTATCATGGACGGATTGTGACTGTGGGCCAGCCCGTCCTGCGTCCGCCACGGCCGAGGCGCGGACGGGCACAGACGGGCTGACCTTTGGCTTACCTTCGGCGCGCCTAAGTCAGACAGGGCATGTTGTTCTTATAGGAGCCCGTCCCTCCCCCAGCTAGACCGCTGCCACAGGTTCAGCCGGGGAGAGAACTACTAGCAAGATGGCCGCCCACCCTCCACACAAACAGCACAACAGCCGCGGTGGACCGGGGCAGGGAAGGCTCACCTCACCCCACAGAATATACCAGGAAGGTCGGAGCACCCCCCCAAAAGATTTAAATCAAGTTTTTAGATGACCGTAGTAAAAGGTACACGGACTCGAGAGTCTAAAATGTGCAGAGAGGTGCAAACATATATAGAAATATCACAATTCAATTGGCAACTGTTTTAAAATATTAAAAGATTGCGAGGTATGACCGTAAAGAAAAGCAGGTCAGCATGGGAGCTGCCACCACCCACTCTCACCCAAAGGCAAAGCAAAGAGGAGGGGGGAGAGCGGGCAACCCTGTCGGGTGCCGCGCCCAAGCGGGAACGATCCAGAGACTCTGCCATTAACAACTACCTGGGCCAACGGACGTTCATACAGGAGCTGTACCCACGCAATAAAGTTAGGACCAAAACCAAACTTCGAGAGGGTCGCCCACAAATAAGGCCACTCGATAGTGTCGAAGGCCATAGTAGCATCCAGCGAGGCCAAGATGGCGGGTTCAGTAAGCGTCCCAGCTCTCGTGAGAACACTGTGAAGTCTGCGAAGATTAAGCGCCGTATTCCGATGAGGAATGAAACCGGACTGATCCGGATGGATCAGGTCACAGATCACCGTTAGCAAGCGATTCGCTAGGACTTTAGCCAGGATCTTAGGCTCAGCGTTGAGCAATGAAATAGGGCGATAAGAAGTGCAATGATCACGAGGCTTACCCTCCTTGTAGATGACGACTATAGTGGCCAAACGCTGATCAAGGGGAAGGAGACCAGCCTCAAAGGCATCAATGAACATATTGCGCAGATGGGTCACCATCTTATCCGGCCGTAGCTTATAGAGCTCGATGGGTAGACCATTCGGTCCCATAGCCTTACCCGAACGCAAGGACCGTATAGCGATTGCAACCTCATCCACCGTTATGGGCGCATCCAAAGCGGACCTATCCTCCTCCGACACGCAGGGCAGCGCAATATCACGCAGAAGCAAGCGGGAGTCAGACTCGTCTCTATCACTCACCGATCGGTATACTGTCTGAAAATGGTCCACAAAGCATTCAACAATCTCACCTGGATCAGACACGCATTCCCCAGTCACACGGTGATCACTGGCACCACACGGCTCATTCTCTCAGACTTATCCAACCATGCCAATAGCTTACTAGCCTTATCTCCCACATCATAGAGCCTGCCCAGTTGATTCCTGTGCATTACCTTAGCAGCATCGGTCACCAGGGCCCTATAATCAGCCTGTTTCAGCGCTAAGGAGTGCAAGATTGCAGGGGTGTCGTCACCACCCAAGTCACTTTCAAGCGAGGTAATTTCGGCCTCAAGGACTAACAAGTTTTCCCTCTTGGCCTTCTTATCAGCGGCAATGAAGGACAGTGCAGAGCCCCTTACTACAGTCTTGAAGGCCTCCCACAAAGAAATAGGGGAAGAGACGGACCCCTCATTCTCATTAAAATAACAGTCAATAGCCTTGAGAAGTTCAGAACGGAGTTTGGGGTTCCTAAAATGCCAAGGATGGATGGGGGGACCCTACTCCCACCAAAATATCCCACCGAAACCTCAAGCTTCAAGGGGGAATGATCAGAGATGCCCCTGGGAAGATGACGAACCCCACGCACCAAGGGGGTATGGGCAGCCAACATCCGAAAGTAGTCAATCCTCGAGAGGCTGCCAGGGGCTCCAGAGTGGAAAGTGTATTGAGTTTGCGTGGGGTTCAACATCCGCCAGACATCCACCAACCCGAAAGTCTCAAGCAACTCAGGCAGCCACAACTAAGACGCCGGCAGAGCCCTGGGGGGTAGCCGGTCACACTCACCCGAGACCACCGAATTGAAATCTCCACCCAGTATGAGGATACCATCCGGAAGTCCTAGGAGAGTCCTTCCAAGATCGGCGTAGGTGGTAGCCTGGAGCCCAGGGGGGAATATAAACAGTAACAATTGTAAGCAGCTTCCCCTCCCACCGCCCCGAGACAGCAGCATACCGGCCCCTATCGTCGAGGGCAACTTCATCGATTTCAAGGGGTAGGGAGGATTTAACCATTATGCCGACCCCTCTGGAGCCCGATGTGAACCCAGCGTGCGCTACCAACCGATAGCCTCGTCCATCAAGAGCCTTACAGGCGTTCCCTATCAAATGGGTCTCCTGTAGCAGAACTATATCAGGGGAATGACGTCTAATAAATTGAAGTACAACACCACGTTTGATCCCGTCACCCAGACCATTAACGTTCCAAGACAACAGTTTCAAATCACCCCCCCGTCCCAGCAGAGCCCCCGAACCTCCCCCCCTCGAAACCCAAGAACAAAAGGATAAAAGCAAAAGAGATTGTACCACGTGAGAAAAACATACACAAAGACAAAAACAACCCCTCCCTCCACCCCCAACCAACAACCTGTTACAACACCCC
>NW_028247752.1:50000-59273 GCF_964263255.1 Lissotriton vulgaris | reverse complement strand
TTTTACACACACACACACACACGCACACACACACACACACACACACACACACACACACACACACACACACACACACACACACACACACACACTCACACACACACTCACACACACACTCACACACTCTCTCTCACACACTCTCTCTCACACACTCTCTCTCACACTCTCTCACACTCTCTCTTGTAGTGTAGTACCTATATTCCCAATAGGCTGTGCGCATTGGAATAACATAAACAGCAGTGTAGACGTAGGACTGAGGTCATCTAGGTCTCTACTGACTATGTTAGACGTAATTAGTTTTGCCAGATAGCTCAGAGGGCACTAGAAGCTTTCTCGAATGTTCAGGAAAGGGTTAACCGTCCTGATTTAGACAAGAAGGGATTAGTTTCTGACAACCGCATAAACATGACAACTTTGCTCCCCCAGAAGAAAGAGTGTATCTCTAGAGTCGTGTGAAAACAATAGACGGCTATTTCACTCAGTCAATCGTGCATGCTTAGTTTCACCAGAGTGCAGAGAAATAGACAGACAAGCGTTTTCAATAAAAGGTATTATTTTATTGAGCAGTCTTTTTTCTCATGCAAGAGAAATGAATTGCCACAATTGCAATACTTATCATAAAGTAAAGTGCGTACAGTAAAAGTAGTATTATGAAATAATACTGTAAAAGCATTGATATGGTTTCTTAGCCATATGATACTTTAAAATATATAAAATATACACATACATAAAAACATTGACTAAACAAACTCAACTGGTGCTTCTAAGATACGCCTACCCCAGTGTACCTGACCTAAGCCTAATACGGGGGAAGAAGTAAGTAAGTAACAGTATCAAGTTAAAAATTAGGTTTTTGCCAAGGATCAGAATCAAGAATTCTCTCGAAGGTTTTAATCAGCTCTGTACCTTGGTTATAGAATGAAGGAGGCCTTGTATCTCGCTTCTCAGGACTCAATCTCCCAGTAACCCGCGAGGGTGACTTGGGAACACCGGAGCTGGATTTCTCGGCGTGAGAAAAGGCAGCTTCTCCAGCGCGTCAAAAAGGGAGGGGCGGCTTCCTTCGGCTCTGGCAACAGCTGGGCTCTCGGACAAGTAGAACGTCGCTCTGCTCCCCACCATCGTGTGTTTGCTTAAGGCAACGTTGGAATATTTATACCTGAAAGGTGTCGGGTTTGACGTAAGGTTGGACATAAGATGTCATTAAGAACTAACAGTTCTTGCTGGACTCTAGGAGTTCTTGTGTAAATCAAATCAAAACAAAAGCAGGAGGGGGATTCCCGGGCTGCTGGAGGCTTGGTTTGTTTAAAGAACGCGTTGTGCTTTCTAGGAGTCTATGGGAGTAGCCTTGCCGTGCTTTGGACTGCATGGGCTATTACTAAATATGGATCTGATTCTTATGCCTTTATTAGGGTACTATTTATTAAAACCACATAAGGGCATGAATCGGGAAAATCGAATTAGGGTCATAGATAGACATACAACACCCACTCCACAGGTTAATGTCCATCATTACTAAAAAATAAGCAATAGTAAACATACGATGCATGCGTGTTTTCCAACCCACCCCAAAATACATAATTACATTTGAAATGGTGTATAGTTTATACACGAAAAAGGAGTATTGGTACTGTACGTTTTCAAGCAAGGTTATCATTCAGTTAAGTTTATATATATCAGCTGAATGAATTGCAAAAATTATAAATGAAATTACACATGAAATGGCTCTATATACAGAAGAGAAGGTTGAAACCATTTCATCAAATACTTATACGATATTGTACATGTGCTAGAGGCTGAGGTAAAATATTGTCTCTAATGTTTCTAAAAATAGAAGCTCTGTTCTCTAAGAATAGTTCTACTTTAAGCAAAGTATCATGTACCGGGAAAAATGGAAAAATATTTTGATTGAAAGGAAAAATAACTTCGTTTTCAGAGGAAAAATAGTTCCAAATGTTTTCAATTGCTTTGTTTAACAGAACTGAAGGTCAAATTCAGAGTTCAGGGAACGCTGTGTGCTTGTTGTTGTCATATCAGACAGACTCGCAAAAAATTGGTCTACCACATCAGGTGAAAGTTCGACCAAGTTCTCTGCGTTATTGCTATCATCGATGTTTGGATCAGCAATGCTCACAGAAGATTGTACCTGTTTGGTGCTGTTTTCCTCTTGTACTTCACCGCCACCTACTCGTAGTGGTGAAGTCTCAACGAATGCCGTCATCAGAATAGGTAGCCGCTGGGGACAACACGTTGCATGAGTCGGTACCGGACCTAGCAAAGTATCAATATCCATTGGTACTGCTGATGGTAGTGTAAGACAGACGTCCAACACGCATTCTTCTCCGCATAGCAGACATCGAAGCACAGGTAAGATGCAATCCTGCCAGATTGGTCTGAATGAAAGAAACCAAGTTGTACTCAGATCTCTTAGCCAGGCCAATCCGAGGACCTTAGTGATACGTCTCGGTATCGTATTGCTAGGATCGTTTCTTCCATCGTTGCTGGAGTCTTGTCTGTGGATTGGCTTGCCGTATCGGAGCAGAAGGAGCAAACATAAAATTCCTGCTACGAGTCCCAAAATTAAATGTAGGCCGTCAAAGACAGAATGGACATAATTCGGGAAGATGCCCAGAACTGTTTCAAAGGGTGTTAACAGTCCCGAAAAAATTGTCTTAAATACATGTGCGATGCCACTGGTATCAGACATGTTTAAAATTTGACTTAACATTCCTACAAAATGCACGGGGCAATTTGTCGATAAAAGGGTATGTATCTCTGTAGCTGTCCTTGCAACTTGCAGGTCATACGTTTCTTTGGATGATGTCAAAGGCACAGTTGTCTGTAAAAGAATAGACTTCATTCTGCTTAAAGTAACAATTCGAATAGAAGAGATATTCACATAAGGCCATATTGCCGCCACCATGTCTGGATTGCTGGTTGGATACAATACTTGCATACAGCAAACAACCCTGGAAGTAACAGTTACAAGATAGCATTCTCCTGGCACCAATCCACAACAGCTGTGGTCAGTTATTATAACGTAGCTACCGTTGGAAAGTTGTCTGAAGAATGGTTCTATCTGTGTTGCAGGAGTGCCTTGCAGGTGACATGAAAGGTTATTTGAAGACCCTTCGCAGGCTCCATGCAAGTTAATACCTTGACACAGAAGTGTACCGCTTAGTGATTTTTTACAATTATTATCACTAAGGAATGCCTCCTTTTTTCCTTCACTATAACATTTGTGTGTGTAAGGTAAATCCCAGGTTGATTTGATGTAGCCTTTACCCAACCTTTCATCCTGGCCTGCTGGTATATATTCTTGGCAATATTTAAACTGGAAAGTTGTTATCGGAATTGTAATTGTTGCGTGTATTATCCATTCAATGACAGACCTCTCTGACATTGTCAATGGTAATCTCTCAAGTTTTTCAGTGCTCAGAATCGTATAATCTGCTCCTTTTTGTGCCAAACTGATTTGTTTATCAGTAAGGTTAAAGATTGAAAATAATGACGTTATGTTTATTAGACGCCATGGCACGTAGCCTGAACGTAGGTTTTGCAACGTCCAGCCAGGCTGTACAATAGAGCGCAATTGAGACTGACCATGTTGTAACATTAGCAAGTCCTGCTCTATTATATCAAAGGCAGATGATACAACACTGTCCATTGTATATATTCTGGAAGACAGAGTCGTTAACCCATTGTCAACAACAGAAAGTGATTTTTCCAAATTTATACGATCAATTTCTCGTATTTTTTCTGCTGTTTCAATTTGCATTACTTTCCAAGCTTCGTTGTATGCGGTGTATATACCGGCCGCTATGAAACGTTTTTGACGCTGTTTGCGAGGTCCCATTATGAAATCTCGCAAGTCAGCACCTTCTTCAAGTAAAGTCAAGTGTTGCTTAATTTGCCACACAAGGCATAGTTTTCCTACACTGTATGTTGTAACTATCCCTGGATGTTGTCTCTGGGAATATCTTGGGTCTGGCCTGGTAATTTTGAACCCCTTTCTTTTATTCAGGAATCTATCTTGACAGTTGTTTGTGTCTGTGGGCCAGATCAACCATTTTTTCCAATCAGGATTTGTTCTGTTTTGGTGAAAAATATGGGATACGTCTATTTCCATATCAGTAGTACTGTTGTAATCAGATATGGGCTTCGGAATAGATGGTTTGTTTAAGTTTTTTATCTTAGCTAAACCAAGACAAGTAGTTTGTTGAATGGTATCATTCAGGAATATTATTTGTTCTGGGATCATGCAGGCTCTAAATAATGATTCTAGACCTTGTACCTGCCAGTCTTTTGTTCCCCAGATGGTTTTTGTTTTAATGTTGTTTTTCCAAAATTCAAAACCAAATGTTGACATTTTGTCATAACATTTTTCAGAATAAATCAATTTAGTATTTGACAGCATGTTTTTCATTCCTGTCCTATTTAACATTTTAAAATAAAACTTTTCTGGATTATCGTTGTTAAACCTGGAGAAGTATGGAAATTTCTCAAATTTTTTTTTCAAACTTCCTTTTGGTGGTGTTGGACAATGTTCCCATTGATTATAAGTAAAAACATTTCTAGGTTGTGCAGATTTATGCAAATAATGATGACCATAGTGATTGTAACAGTATAATTCTTCATAATTTGATGAACCCTGTAAATAATCATGTTCTGTAAATGTAGCTGACATTATTAAATCTGAAATCATATTATTAATATTTTCAAAATCCCAATCATCAGAAAAGGAACTTGGTTTCACAAAATCACTTAAGGAAATCTTGAACTGGTGTGGATACTTCAAGAACTCAATCGGGCCATAATTATCATAGTCAGTTCTGTCCCATGCAATACTCCCAGGTATTGGATTGGCTGTGATGTTCACTGATGATAGTTCTCTTTTCTCGATGTGAGAGGATCTGTGCGACTTTAGGACCAAGTTGATGTTCTGACTTGCTGTGTCCATTGTACTATATTTTCCATCAATGAATCTACCCAAACGTAAAACCATGATGAGCCAAAGCAGGAGGAAAAGTACACCTAACGCAGTCCAAAATTCAATCCATGGTGAGATCAGATATGTCTCTTTCAGTTGGGGAAACAGCTCGGTCATTTTCTCTTTGAAAGTTTTTGTTGCTGGCTTGTTTCCATGTTCACTTGGATCATCGGAAAAGTCTTCAAAATTGATAAAATAGCCAGATGCAGTTCTGTCAATTGGTGGGATCGCTTCTGGATTTCCATTGATCTTTGTATTTTCTTTTGTTACGTTTGTACATTCTGAAGCGACATCGTTGTAGATTGGTGTACCTTCACGAATTGTTGCAATTTGGGTTTCAAGAGGCACAAGTTCCATGGCTTTGTTGCATAGTCCTTTTTTATTTACTGTTGGTTTATCAAATGTGATTAGTCTCTCAGTTTGAACCTCTTGGATTGTAGCAAAGTTTGGTCTTCTGCTATTTCTTGGGAGTCCACTGGGCCTGCTATTTATTATCGGCCACATGTTTGTGGTTTCACCAGGTCGATTGAAACAATTCTGTTTTCTTTTTTACCAGCAAGAGGCGGTAGTACTACTGATCTTGTTCCGCTGAAAGCTAAGACAGGTACTGCTTTTCTGTAAGAAGGCCCAAATTCCTTCTTCACCACGATCTTTTATCTGACCAGATCCCCAATCTTTGGAATCCATACAGATCTTGCTGGGACAGGTCGTTCTTCAGTGGTTGTTGGCTTATTCTTTATGTTACTTAGACTCTTTCTTGTTTTATTCAAGTCCTGTAAAACAGCCAAACGATCTTTGATATCAAAAGATTTTTCTTCTACCACTGAAGTCTGACGATCCAAATCCTGGATAATCATTCTAGTTCCAAACAAAAGTTCATACGGACTGAAAACTTTTAGAGAATCTCTTGGCATGTTATTAAGACTACGTTGGACACTTATTAAATGTTTGACCCACCCATCACCCAAACCTAATACCCTCGCCGTTATAGATTGCTTTATGTCACGTTTTTTCTTTCCACTACCGCATTTCCCTCAGGATGGAAGAGAGAAGAGTACCGCAATGCAATTCCCATGCTGGTCATGGCCTCTTTGTAAGCTCGAGAGCTAAACGCAGGACCCTGGTCAGAATGTAGCATGCCAATTGCGTATGTGCCGATAAAGACTCGCAAATCTTTTATAACAGTTCTGGCGTCAGCTGAGCGCTGGGGCCTACATTTTTAGTGAATCAAATCTTAATAATTATGGGACCGCATTTGTCCGGTCGGACGTCTGCGCATAGATAGCCTGATGCTGTCTAATAGTGGTGTCTGGGCTGTTGTCTGGTCTGGTTCACAACTGCGATCTCTGTTGCAGTCCTCACAATTTCTTGCAAAATTGTAGATATCCAAGCTCATTCCCGGCCACCAAAAATTTGATTGTAATTCTATCGGAGATTTCAAGATCTCTTGGTGCCTCAGACCCAATCCCATGTGTGCGTCTTCAATCAAGAAAACACTCCGGTTCGTGTTTGGAATTACTCTATCCCCCACTCCAGGGATTCGAGCAAAAGGAACGGAGTTTGCATCAATTATGTATGTAATATTGAGTGGATAGTTAAGAGGTAATGCTGCATAATCGCCTTTTAATGAGGCTTTTATCGCCAGCATGGTTTCTCCATCTATTTGTTTTTCTGAACGCTTTTTAGTGGCTACGGAAGCCGGTTGACCAGCCGCTGCTGTGGCTCTATCAGCCAATGAATTCCCTGCAACGTGAACGCCATCACGTCGATGACTCAGTGTATGTATCACGTGAGTCTTTTGTAGTTCTTTTTGTAAAAGAACTACTTGTTCCCAAAGCTTTTTGTGCTTTATGGTGGCAGCTGTGTCATCTTTGTACCCGTTCTTGCTCCATGTCTGCATATCACTGTTGTATGACTTGACGCAGTAATGTGAATCGTACACTATTAGTGTGGGGAATTCGCGATCGGCATTTTCAAGCGCCATCTTTAAAGATTTTATTTCAGCTCGCTGAGCTGAGCAGTTTCTGAGTGATTCAGTTTTGGTAATCATCGGTTTGAATCTACCACAGCGCCAGCGACCTTTAACAATCGCACACGCTGCATTGTAGGATTTTTTCTCTACATCATAATGGTTTGCAAATCTGTCCATATAGATTACACAGGTATATCGTTCGAGAGGCAGAATTCCGATTGGCAGAGGATATTCTTGTTCAAATTCTAGATCATCTAGTTTTTTCATTTTCGGGTCAAAATAGTATTTCACGTCTTCTGTAGCAAGGGAATTTTCCCATTGTATCCATTTTGGATCTAATGCCACTGTTTTCAAGTTCGGTGGACTTGTTAATGCCACAAGGGCTGATTCTGCTGTATAAACAGTTATTCTTTTGCTTTGGGCTAGGGCTCTTTCTTTTGCTACAGCAGTTTGAAGCGCTGTCAGAATTTTTTCTGTAGAACTGAATTTCATTTCAGCCTGTGTGTACAAGTGTGATTTGTAAGCTATTGGTACAGTTTCTCCCTCATTAGAGGTCAGGTATGTGAACCCGCATTTTCCTGGAATTACTCGGATTACCAGATTGCGTATGTTTTCACGAGTTTTCAGTTTTGTTTTAGCTAACATGTCTGTCTGTAATGATCTCAAAATTTCTCTGTGTTTTTGAGTCCAATGTATGGGTTTGAAATTAGGTTTTATTAATTCATAGAGAGATTTAACTCTCTCTGCATAATTTAGAATGTATGTTCTTCCAAAATTCAGGAAGCCTAGTATTGATTGTAAATTTCTCCGCGTTTTTGTTGCTTGGAGTACTGCACACTTCTCTAAGAAGTTGTCTGCCAGGCTTTTGTCTTCACTTGATAATTCATATCCTAAAAATAGGACTTTTCGATGGGCAATTCTTGACTTTTTAAAGTTGAATTGGTAACCCTCTGATGCGAACCCAAGAATTATGGTGTTCACTCTTTTTAAGTGAGTCTCCAGGTCATCGTCTGTCAGATAGATGTCATCGACATATGATAATGCTTCATCATCATATATTTGTAGTCATTCTGTTACCCTTGCTGAGAATAATCCTGGGCTATTCTTGAATCCCTGTGGGAGTCGGCAAAATTGTTTTTGTGACCCTATTATTGAGAAAGCAGTCAAGTACCTGCTTTCAGGTGCTATGTTTTGACAGCAGAATCCATTTGAAATGTCTAATGTCGTTTTATATTTTTGCGCACGATATTGTTCATTAGTGCTGCACTGTGTGAATTTTGTACTGCAAATGTTTTACAGCAGGAGTTTAAATGTCTATAGTCCAAAACTAGACGATATGAATCGTCTGGCTTGGAGACAGGAAACAAAGGATTGTTCATTTGTGAGGAGCATGTTTCAATCACCCCTTGGTATTCAAGTTGATCTAAGATCTCCCTGACTTGCTTTTTTGCTTCTTGTTTAACTGGGTACTGCCTTTGTGCAGTGGGTTGATTCTTCAACTGGATTTTGTGGTGAGGAGAGTCCTCATCCCCTCCTACATGATTTTTGTATAATGCAGGGGCTTGGGCCACCGCCCATTTTCTTGCAAATGTGTATTTTTTATGAATTGGGATATGATTTGAGAAGGCAGGCATAATCATTTCTTCGCCATGAGGGCACTCCCTGACAAAATCTGGTGGTCAGTCTTTTTCAGCTAACAGGATGTCATAGCCTTTAGAAAGATTTTCCCAAAAGAGACTTTTAATTTTCCTAGTTTTATCTCCCTCAATACGCAATGTTATTTCATATAGTTTATGGGGCACACTAACTTGTGTGTCTGCAGTTTCCACCTGAATGTATTCATTCGTGTCCACTGTCTCCAGAAGATTCATCAGGATCTTGCGAGCTATGGTCACTTCTGCTGCGCTGTCTAGCATTGTCTGGGCCCACTCTCCGTTTTTCAGTTGTGTCCTCAGAATCCTCGGCATTTTTAATTTTAATACTTGCTACTTTCTTTATGGGAAATTGTGGTTTCTTACTTTGATGAGGAGGTTCTTTGTCTTTGGACTTGACGTGCTCTTCCTTTTGTTCTGACCGTCCTCTTCTTTCCGATTTCTGTGAGGAAGATCGAGAAAGATTGAGTGAGAAGGATCGAGAAGGACGTGTATCAATGTCTTGATATCTGTCAGGTTTTCTTATTTTATCCCTATCTCTAAGGTTATATCTTTTTTCAGAGGGTTCCCTTTGGGGAGACTTGCCTCCTCGGCCAGGAGATCTTTCTCTCCTTTGAGGAGACCTTCCTCTGAACTGGAATCGTTTTTCCTTGGGAGTGGAT
>NW_028247752.1:0-45000 GCF_964263255.1 Lissotriton vulgaris | reverse complement strand
CCCTCAAAATCCAACTTCACCCTACAACTCCAACCTCCAAATCCACCCTCCACCCTCCAAATACACCCTCCAACTCCACCCTCCAACTACACCATCAAACTACACCATCAAACTACACCATCAAACTACACCATCAAACTACACCATCAAACTACACCATCAAACTACACCATCAAACTACACCATCAAACTACACCATCCAAATCAAAATCCTACATCCAAATCCAAATCCACCCTCCAAATCCAACCTCCACCATCCAACTCCACCCTCCAACTCCACCCTCCAACCCCACCCTCCAACTCCACCCTCCAACTCCACCCTCCAACTCCACCCTCCAACTCCACCCTCCAACTCCACCCTCCAAATCCACCCTCCAAATCCACCCTCCAACTCCACCCTCCAACTCCACCTTCCAACTCCACCTTCCAACTCCACCATCCAAATCGACCTTCCAAATCCACCCTCCAACTCCACCCTCCAACTCCACCCTCCAAATCCAACTCCAACCTCCAACTCCAACCTCCAACCTCCAACTCCACCCTCCAAATCAAAAGCCAACTCCACCCTCCAACTCAAAAGCCAACTCCAACCCTCCAACTCAAAAGCCAACTCCAACCCTCCAACTCAAAAGCCAACTCCACCCTCCAACTCCAAACCATTGTTGTTTGTAATATCAATACATGTAAGTCACATAAATACAACCCATATTGCATTACAAATGCTATAGGTGTCAGATTTGCAAAGGTTATAACTATTAGCGTTGTAAATGACAAAACAATTAATGTTACTATTTTTCACAACAAAACATTAAAATAAAATTGGTAATTTACAATAGCAATAGCTCAAACTTTCCGAATGAGAAACATATTGCATTGAATTTTAACTCCCTGTTAACTTCTGCTGATCTGATGCTCAATTTCACCACACCTCCATCTCTAACTCCCTATTCTTTTTCTTTTTCTCCTGTGTGGATCTGCTGCTCTCAAACAACCCGCCTCCTTTTTTAACTCTGTTCTTTTCTCCTGTGCTAATCTGCTGTTCTCTTCCAACCGCCTCCTTCTTTAACGCTCTGTTCACTTCTCTTCTCCTGTGCTGATCTGCTGCTCTCTTCCACCCCAACTCCTTCTTTAACTCCCTGTTCTCTTCTCTTCTCCTGTGCTGATCTGCTATCTATTCCACCCGCCTCCTCCTTTAACTCCATGTTCTGTTCTCCCGTGCTGATCTGCTGCTCTCTTCCAACCGCCTCATTCTCGAACTCCTTGTTGCCTTCTCCTGTGTTAATCTTTTTGCTCTCTTCCATCCGCCTCCTTCTCTAACGCCCTGTTCTCTTCTCCTCTACTGATCTGCTGTTTTTCTACACCACCTCCTTCTGTAACTCCCTGCTCTCTTCTCCTGTTCTGATCTGCTATTCTATTCTACCCCGCCTCCTTCTTTAACTCACTGTTCTCTTCTGCTGTGCTAATCAGCTGCTATCTTCCACCCACCTCCTTCTTTAACTCCCTGTTCTCTTTTGCTGTGCTGATCTGACGCTCGCTTCCACCCACCTCCTTCTCTAATTCCCTGTTCTCTTCTATTCTCCCGTACTAATCTATAGCTCTATTACACCGCCTCATTCTCTAACTCCCTGTTCTCTTCTCTTCTCCTGTTCTCTTCCACCCGCCTTCTTCTTTTCCACCTGCCTTCTTCTTTAACTCCCTCTTCTCTTCTCCTGTGCTGATCTGCTGCTCTCTTCCACCCCACCTCCTTCTTTAACTCCCTGTTCTCTTCTCCTGCGCTGACCTGCTGTTCTCTTCCACCCACCTCCTTCTTTAACTCCCTGTTCTCTTCACCAGTGCTGATCTGCTGCTCTCTAAAACCTGCCTCCTTCTTTAACTCCGTTCATTTCTCCTGTGCTGATCTGCTGCTCTCTTCCACCCACCTCCTTCTTTAACTCCCTGTTCTCTTCTCCTGTGCTAATCTGCTATTCTCTTCCACCCGCCACCTTTAACTCCCTATTCTCTTCTCCTGCGCTAATCTGCTGCTCTCTTCCACCCGTATCTTTCTCTAACTCCTTGGTGTCTTCTCCTGTGCCGATCTTCTGTTCTCTTCCACCGCATCCTTCTTTAACTCCATGTTCTCTTCTCCTGTGATAATCTTTAAGCTATCTTCCATCCGCCTACTTCTCTAACTTCCTGTTCTCTTCTCCTGTGCTGATCTGCTTTTCTCTTTCACCCGCCTCCTTCTCTAACTCCCTTTTCTCTTCTCTTGTGCCGATCTGCTGTTCTCTTTCACACACCTCCTTCTCTAACTCCCTTTACTCTTCTCCTGTGCTAAACTGCTGTTCTCTTTCACCCCGCCCCCTTCTCTAACTCACTGTTCTCTTCTCCTATGCTAATATGTTGTTCTCTTCCACCCGCTTCCTTACTTAACTCCCTGTTCTCTTCTCATGTGCTGATCTGCTCCTCTCTTCCACCCACCTCCTTCTTTAACTCCCTGTTCTCTTCTCCTGTGCTGATCTGCTGTTCTCTTCCACCCACCTCCTTCTTAAACTCCCTGTTCTCTTCTCCTGTGCTGATCTGCTGTTCTCTTCCACCCACCTCCTTCTTAAACTCCCTGTTCTCCTCTCCTGTGCTGATCTGCTGCTCTCTAAAACCTGCCTCCTTCTTTAACTCCTGTTCATTTCTCCTGTGCTCATCTGCTGTTCTCTTCCACCCACCTCCTTCTTTACCTCCATGTTCTCTTCTCCTGTGCTGATCTGCTGCTCTCTTCCACCGCTTCCTTATTTAACTCCATGTTCTCTTCACCTGAGCTGATCTGCTGCTCTCAAACACCCGCCTCCTTCTTTAACTCCCTCTTCTCTTCTCCTGTGCTGATCTGCTGTTCTCTTCCAACTGCCTCCTTCTTGAACCCCCTGTTCTCTTCTCTTCTCCTGTGCTGATCTGCTGCTCTCTTCCACCCACCTCCTTCTTTAACTCCCTGTTCTCCTATCCTGATCTGCTGCTCTCTTCCACCCCGCCCCTTCTCCAAAACCCTGTTCTCTTCTCCCATGCTGATCTGCTGTTCCCTTCCACCGCTTACTTCTCTAACTCCCTGTTCTCTTCTCTTGTGCTGATCTGCTGATCTCTTCAACACGCATTCTTCTTTAACTCTCTGTTCTCTTATAATATGCTGATCTGGTGCTCTCTTCTACATACATCCTTCTGTAACCGCATACACACATACATACAACCACGCACACACACACACATACAACAACAAACATTCAACTACACACACACACAACCCCACACACCTATCACCCTCACTCTATCTATCGCCCTCACTCTATCTATCTATCTATCTATCACCCTCACTCTATCTATCTATCACCCTCACTCTATCTATCGCCCTCACTCTATCCAAGTTTCCAGTGTGAAGCATCATAAAGGATAATGAGACATAGGAGCAGTAAGTGAAAGCAAGGGAGGGGGGATGGTGCAAGCATAGGAAAAAGGTGTGAGGATGTTAATGGGTAGGAATCTGGGCTGTGGGCTGAGATGCTCCTGTGCCGCCTAGTGAGGTAATAAGTCGGCGATCAAGGGACACCCTGGGAATGCTACGTGTTAGTGGCGGCAATATGACGGGCGTGATGTGATAGGGACCGAATGCCCAGAGTGGGGTCCATCTGGTATAGTTAGAAGTGCACCGTCTGGCGGGGGAGGAGTAGGTATCCAGGGGAGGCCTCTGGACGGTGAGATTCTAGAGAGTTGTAAACCAATAGTCAGGACGTGAGCCACGAGCAAAAGTGCTCAACAACAGCGCGCGCTTGTGCGGCGAAAGTGAGAGCACCCGATGGCAGCTGTGCACGTCACACGTGCGCTTGGGCATGTAATGGTAAGCTGGTCGCCAGGAAAGTAGCACTTTTCAGAGCTACTCAATGTTTCGGCCAGACTAGTGCATGCGCTGGATCAGGCCGAGACCTAATAACGTTTAAAATAAGAACCGATTGAAAAAACCTTTACTCCAAAATCATGGAATGGTATTTATTTGCCATGACAATGGAATTTCAATGTGTATTTTGTTCCCAGAAGTGCACTTTTGTCGTGTAGACACTGCTTATCCTGTGCACAGATACATACCTGCTGTGCATTTCAATGTTTATGGACTGGGCACACGGTTTTAGAAAAGGCACATACATGTTTTTTTGCTATGAAAAACTAATGTTCAGCAGAAATGTAAGAGACCATGCTTTTTTTTTGCAGTATTTCATTATTTACAATTGAGGATATAGATAGCATACAACCAGTATGATTTATTAGGAAATGTATATATATATGCAAGTTGTACTCTACAATACACCACCGTTGACAGGTTATTCCCGAAAGGTTCAGAGTGAACACTGATAGCAATATAGTACCTACCAGACCACCAGCCCTAGAGTACTGCTGGTTTTATTAAACAACTTTGTTGCATTGCACCTGCACTTAAAAAAAGTGTTATTGATAATCTGCCAAACACGTATTTATATATATAATTGTATTTAATCTATATTCATGGTTTTAATGTTGTTCCATTATTATCACTGGTTTTTATTAACTATGCATTTAACTTGAACTTGAACAAAATGTTCTTGGGGAGAGTTTATTCCCAACCAAACAGCGCTTCCGGGTCAGTCAGGCACGCAGGCTGTGCTTGTTCGTGACCTGAGTGGCTGGAAAGCCATTTCTGACTGGCTCCTCTACGGTCCCAACCCGGCACAGACACAAGATACCCATCAATTAATGAATAAAGACACCTCTCTCCCGGATAATTGTGTGTCCGTGAATGAAATGCAAATGAGTTAATACATTTTTTATTTAAAAAAATATTTTGATCAAAGCCATTAATCCAAATATACTAGTGCATATAACACCAGTTTAAATCTTGAGATGTTCCTACACATAGTCAAGTCAAAGATAGCTTTATACGATTCCATAATGAACGTGGTATAAGAACCTGTAGACAGGCTCTTATGACAAGCTTAGATCCCGAAGACCTAACAATTAACTCAGCATTTGTGAAATTTCTTATATTAGCCAAGAAAAAGTTGGACGCTTGTGTTTGATTTTGTGTAACCACTCTCAAGTTGCTTAATGGAATAATTTTATGGGTCAGAGTACTTTTTATTGTTTTATGAGAAGTATTTGTATATAAGCAATGCATTAATATTTAAGTAGTGTATTTTGTAGGATTTTAATTAATCAAACAAATAAATAAACATGAAACATATTCGATTCCATAAGGATCATAAAAGCACATATAAAAACATTAAAAAGCAGTTAAAATACCATTTAAGTTTAAAATAAGCAGTTACAATTCGACTAACATCAATTCCATTTTTAGACTATTTACAGAAAGTGCATATAACAGTTCATAATTCATTGAAGCTCTACATCTGATGATGAATTTTAAGAACCTTGATACAGTTAAGATGGTTATTTCATCCCGGAGAAGAAGAATCTTAAAGAAAGCTGGTCTGCACTGACTTATTCTCCAGTGCTTTAATAATGGAAGTAGATATCTTCTCCTCCCCCACCCATAAAATTTGCAAAAAAGAATTCAGTGAATAGCAGACTGTGCTGATCGGTCGTCACATGGGCAATTACTTAGGTTTTTACACCAATCATTTGTATCAGGAAAAGTAACCATCCTGAAAAAGATGCCCAGTCTCAGCCTTGCCAGTAACATTCTATCATAGCTACTCCACTCATGGCCCAAATAAGGCTGGTGGCCAGCTTCCTGCAACAGTGAATGGTGATGGAGCACTAAAGCCTTATTACCCTCAACATGCCAGCGCTGATCGGCCAGGAGGGAGGTGAATTTTTCTCTAAGAATCTTTTTGGAAATGGAAATTATTGATGTTGGCACATGAAAAAATTTCTGGGTGCCCTATGTTTGTTAAAAACTCCTGCACATAAGACAGCCACTTTATATTTTTTGACCCTTCAAGCCTCAAGCAATCTTAGATGATAGCCCTGTTTAGATCAGTTTCAGTGGATGTCCAGATTTTATACCAGAGCAGCACTGGACTGATCCTAATTAAATCAGTAATGTAGATCAAATCAAGTTCCTTATGGCAGGCATAGGTTGGGGTAGATCTAGGAACAGCCAACAGATATTTAAGAAATCCATTTTCCTTCACCTGTATTTCCTGGCAATCTGAGATACCCCAGATGCCAGCCCCGTATATAGCGGTTGATACACACTTAGCTTTATAAATATCAAGCAAGATGCGTACAGGTCTACAACCCAACTTGTTTGCAAACTGCATTAACCCCTTCGATGCGGCCGCGATTCCCCTGGTGTGCTGTAAACAGCACGAACAGGGGCGGGCCGTGACGAACCCCAGCCGTCATCAGCACACGAGCACCGTAGTGCATGACGGCTGGGGTTCGTCATCAGCATGGAAGGGGTTAAAGCCCCAATGGCACGCGAAAAAGCTAAACACCTAGTAGTGATAGCTGTGGTCCATGAACCTTTGCTATTAAAAACAACCCCCAGATATGAAAAAGTGTTTGTCATTTCTACCTTTGACTGATTTATGCATGTGTAGCAAGGAACCTTTTTTTTATTGTGCAGGACATAGTGTAGGGTTTTCCTATATTTATTTTTAGGCCCCTGGAACCCATGTATACTGAGAATCCAGTAAGCGCCTTCTGGAGACCTACTTGTGTTCTTGACATAATGACCGCATCATCTGCATAAAGTAAAATGGGCGCCGCCGTGCCATCACTTTTAGGATAGTCCACGGCCAAATGTGTTAGATGATCTGCTACACTATTAATATAAAGGTTAAAAAGAAAGGGCACCAGGATACATCCCTGGCGGACACCCTTCATTATTGGGAACTTTTCTGAACATTCGCATTTCTTACTGTAGCGCACCTTCGCCCCTGCCCCTCTATATAACTCCATTATAAAATTTTGAATGTTTGGATCTACTTCAAGCCGTGACAAGGTATCCCACAAGACATCGTGATTTAGGCAGTCAAATGCTGAACTAAGGTCAACAAATGTCATAAATAAATATCCCTTTTTTGCAATTTTATATTTCCCTATCAACAGTGCCAAATTAAGTCCTTGCTCAACAGTACCAAGGCCGGACTTAAACCCGTATTGAAATTTGGATAAGATACCTTTGTCCTTAGCCCATCCCTGTAGTCTATTTAGTATAACTCGACCTGATACCTTCATGAGGGAGTCAAGCAATGAGATGGGCCTGTAGCATTTGGGATCATTACGGTCGCCCTTTTTAAATATTGGCACAACTATCGCATCCTGCCAGGTGGACGGAAAACCAACTTTATTGTAGGTGTTTAGCACATTTGTCAGGAGCGGTGCCCATAAGGGGATGTTTTCCTTATAGGTATCAATGGGTATCCCATCTGGTCATGATGCCTTGCTATTAGAACTTTCTACCATTGCCAGTTCCACCTCTGCTAGGGAAAAAACTATTTCTAAGGGAAATAATTCATGTGAGGTAGATTCTAATAAAACGTGCTTGTTTTTATTTACCCTGACTGTTTTAACAGTGTCATCTAGCTCGGTAAAATGAGTAAGCCAGGTTGCCTCCTCTATGGCGATCTCCATCACATCACAACTTCTGTCCACAAAAAAGGGAGCATTTACTGCTCTCCAAAATTCGGTATTGTCTCTCAATGTACACCCCTTGAGTAAGTCTCCCCATGCCGCCTCTTTCAGTTCTTTTTTGCGCTTTTGGAGGGCAAGTCTATAGGTTGCTCTAGCAGCCTTTATTTCTAGGGGGGTTCCTGGCACTAATTTTAAAGTTCTTTTAAGAAGGGCATGCGCCTTAGTGCAATCAGAGTTGAACCAACCCTTCGCTTTATGATTTTCCCCCCTCCGGGCAACCCCTGTTAGTTTACTGCGGATTAGTACGCTAATGTTGTGGAATGCTAGCGCCATCTCTTCAGGGTTTTGGTTTTCCGTAAGGCAAGTCATAAAGTCTGGTAGAAGCTCTGCTACCAGACTTTGCAGAAAACCTATAGGGTCAACCTTACTCCATTTTATTACATAGCCATTTGTTCTACTTAGATGTATCCCATGACTATGTAAATTTTCTGCGGTATTGGTTCTTGTGGCCCTTCCCACTACCCTGCTAAAAGTTGCGGAGATAGGAAAAATGCTCGCTAAGAGCAATGTCCTCTGTATTAAATGAACGGACATTACAATGATGGCGTGAAGTGATCAACATAAAATCGATCACCGAGTTCGAAACCCTCCCATTAAAAGTTGGTAAAAACTCGGCTTGAGGGTTACAGAACTCATTTACAAAACCCAGATCATAATCAAATAGCAGGCTATTCAGTAAGTTCCCAAAGGAGGAGTGTTCAAAGTGAGTACAGGGATCTCCCTTCAAGTTGACCATGCAACATATATCGTGATTGCTAAAAGGACAGAGGTGGCAATTGAAATCTCCTGTCAGTAAAGTACACCTACCCTCTTGTTCTGGGCCTGTTCCCCTACACAAGTCTGCTTTTAGAGCGTCCATAATCCTAATCCGGTCTTCTCCTGGAATGTTATTATAAAGGTTGATCAGATTAATATACTGGTTTCCTCCCGTCATGAGTGTTAATATCTGATAATATTGATTTTTGCCCATGTCAGGTGAAAATTTAACTGACACATTTGCAGTATTTGATACAAAGGTACATAAACCACCTGAAGGTCTGCCCCTGCTAGTGTGCTGCGCTGGGGTAAAAAGGGTGAGAAAACCATTAAGGTGTATCTCAGATAGTGCCCAGCATTCTTGTAGGCAGATTACATCGAAATTGTCTATAAATGCCAGGAAATCGGGATCCTTCGGTTTGCTAGCCAGACCGCTATGTTCAACGATAACACAGCCAATTTGTCCCCATGATTACTCAGCGGGGCGGCAGTTGTTGATGCCGAACAGATTACATCTAGAGTATCATCCATCTGAGGTGGTGTTATTATCCCTGGTTCGGCAGTACTGTTTATTTCTACGGCTGCCAGTCCAGGAGTGTGATGATCCATGCTTTCATCCCCAACCTTCTGTATATCTAATGCAACCGGGCCAGCATTTATGAATCCATCAGGCCTGTTTACACCCCTCCTTGGAACTACGGTATCCATTTCCTCACCCTCTGATGTACAAATAAGAGTTAGCCATCAGTCTACCATCTCCAGGCAACTGAATCTATTTGCAGTCGGGAGAAAACACTAGTATTCCCTGAAAATTGGCTCCCTAGGGCGCAGCACTCCCCACATCCCCCAATCTCCGCCCCGCTCACGATACCCTACTGTATGCCAAGTTGTATCATTGTCCCAGTTACGTGTTAGACCACTTCTAGGGGGATAAAAAAATTAGAGGTGTCTAGTTGTAATTCCCTCATGTCTATCCTGGGTGTTCCATGCACAACCAAGATCTGCCGTATGAGGGTCCGCAAAGTTAATCAGGATGGAATCACCCTGAACGGATTTCCTCTCGTGTCCCAACCCATGGTACCATGCGCACCGTCAGGATCTTACTTGTCCGGTTTGGTGGTAAGGGTCGATTTAAGTTAAGCCAGTGTCGGGCCTTATTTTTTAGTGACCAATGAGGTTCCTACTCCAGTTCACCCAGTTCAGGAACCCCCGTCATGACTACCATGTAGGGACTTGCCTCAGGGGGCAAGTTCACCGCTCTTCTCCTAGGTGGGCCTCCGTTGTTCTTATTCTTAGTTAGTTGCGTGATATGTACCCTAGATGGAGTCTCTCTCTCTCGCGAGGGGGGTAGCACAGTTTTTAGGTTTTGCTACGACTTTCTTTTCTGGAACCAAGTCCAACTTAGGTTTAGGGTTAATCACTGGTGCAAGTGATTTTTTTAGTAACGAGATCTGCAGATTTATTGCCGTTTGGTTTATTTCCCGCTATTTTATGAGCCCCCTGAGGGTTTTGTTTTTTGGGCACGGCACACAGGTCAGCTAGTTGTTTTTCAAAATGGGCTAATCTTAACTCAATGGGGGTAAGATATAGTTTTAAAAGTTCAGCTATCCTAGGTAGGAGAGAGATATTCACCTCGTCGTCCCTGACACTAATCCTGTCCATATCAACCAATGCCTCTACATTTACTCTAGTCGGGCCTCTATATTAAGGATATTAACAGAGGGATCGTAGTCTGAATCCCGGGTTAAAGCAGAATCCCCACAAGTCTTTCTCATTTCTTTTGCCCTGTCCTTTACTTTTTTTGGCTTGAGTTTTTTAGGGATAGCTCCCTCCTTCTTGCCCTTTAACTGGCTTACACTCAAATCGCCAGGTAAACAAATAACAGCTAGGTCTGGTGTTCTTTCTAAATCCGAACTTAGTTGGGAATCAAGTGAGAGATTAGATACTGATAAATCGATCGTGCCAGGCAAACTCTGTCTATAGGCGTGAATATCGGCATGGATTAATGCGAGGGTTACGAAAGGGGTCATTTCCTTTGGTTGATCGGGAGTTTTAACTGTCGCAAGGTGGCCCATAGATGACCGTTTTGCCAAGGCAAGGTCTTGGGACACTCTGCACTCCATTGAGGAAAGTTCTTGGTCTATAAAGGTGTTCGCCCTTATTATGAAATTATCTAGAGTGCCTGTTTGTAATACCCCTCCCGCGGCCATTTTACTTCTACTCCCTCGTGTGCACATGACTATCACTATCACAGCAAAAATGAAAATATAACAAACCCCTAAAACAAATAATAAGTGCAATACATACAACAATCGTTCAGTCCGACTCAAACTCGGAAGTTCAGAGGTTAGAGGGGAGGCCCGGCCTTACACGGTCTCTAATGGCTACAACGGGCTTCGCCCTGGTCGTCGTCCCGCGTAATGCGAGAGTGACCAGTATAATATAGGAGGCAAGGGGGCGGGAAGTGGACCCAGGTGCGCTGGCTGGTGGTGCGCAAAGACTGCTGGTCCTCGCAGTCCCGCTCCTCAAGCCCAGTCCTCAAGTCAGTGTAGTCCCAGCAGGATAAAGCACGTCTTGGCCCCAATTCGGCAGAAAGACGATAGAAAATCCCTTTTAAAATGTTCCCGGCACTTTGGAAAAAGCTGCGGCAAATGTTCACGGTGGCGAGCAGCACCCCTACACATAGGATAAACAAATACCATTATTTCGTACCATAGGAATGATACTGTGGCTCAGTAACAGGCAAACACTTGGCCAATGAAAAGGACAATTAAATCCTGATCTGGATGCCTGACTTCTTATTTTATATAAATGCTAAAAAGTTACTTATCAAGGCTGATTTTCACCCGGCAGTTTAAAAAAATTCATGTTACAATGTTCCTGTAATAAGTGAAATACCGTCTTCTTGCCCTAGGTGGCAGTGTACATCTACTGTTAGGTGAGGAGTTCTCGCTCGGGCTAACTTATGCGAAATAGAAATAGAATACAATGACCCTTATCGTTTGCCAGCATTAAAATGTTCCGATCTCTCTCTTTCCTTTGAAATCAGTGTTATTGTGTAAGGGAAGTGCTGGCTGAGCACCATTAACCTCCCTTGCGACAGTTTCACGGCGCATAAATTGATATACATTATCACTCAATGAAGAAAGTAAAACTTCTGAGAAACGAATGTAACATTTACCAAATAATGTTTTCATTTATGTTTTAAAAGCATTCAGCAGCTCAGCAGGCAACATTAGTCTGCCGCACAGAGGAAAAGGTACCCTGCTAGCACCTTGATTAGCCACCTGCTCAGCTAGGCGCTGTGATGGAGGCCTGCAGAGTACTCGAGGCCCGCCTGCGCCTGTCTCCCCGCACGGTGATTACTAAATGATTACTGAACGATAACTTAAGTCAACCTAGTAACAAGCATTGGCAAGACGGCTGGGGTCCCGCACAGAAAGGGAATGTGTGATGCCCATCTAATTTGCGTACAACATTAAAGCACAGTAAATGACCTTACAGGAAGGGCCAGCAATTGACTATTGTTAAAACAACATTGCAAGAAGCAACTTTTTTGTTGCAGAATTCAGTAAAAAACAATAAAAAACGCAAATATTAACACTAATAAAATAAGTACATATATTTAACATTTCTATTACGTGTAACTACATTATATTAGTCACACTAGATAGAAAGGTATGGCCTAGGTCTCCCCAAAAGTTATATTTTTAATCATATGTTAACAATTTGTTTCCAGATTGCATTATGTATGTATGTATGGATGTATGTATGTTTGTATGTATGCAGTATTTATATATTTATATATTGCACACGTAGCCGAAAGTCTGCCAAGTGCTGTACAGGGTCAAAGCCACAGGCAACATGTGATAGGAGGATTAGATGGTTTGTGGACTGTCACTGCATCATGATGTAGCTTTTTTAAAGCGTTGAATATTCAGCTGTTTGCTAAATTGAAGCTGGGTTTGAGCTGTTCGGGTGGATGTGGGGATATAATTCCAAATACTTGGTACATAAATGGGAAAGGCCTTTTGCTTGTTTGTTTTCTTTTGCTGCGGGTGTATGGGGATTTGTAAGAGAGAGGAAGAGGATCCAGGAATCCGGAGTCTAGGTATGAATCCCTTAACGTCTCGGAGGATTGTTGCTCAAGGCTCTGGACCTCCCCAGCCTCAAGAGAAACAAGTAAGCAGAAAAGTTTTGAGCAAGTGATCCCCCTATCAAAATAGTGTCTTCATCCCCATCAATGGGTATGTTTACTTCATAGAAATAGCACAATATGAAAATGCTTAGAGTGAAAGTAGTTCTTTTTATTTCTGCTTTTCACTTTATTCCATCCATTTTCATTCATTCATATTTTTTATTGTTTCTTTTATATTTTTCCTTTTGAAGATGTTGTTTTAAGAAGAGCAAAGAGAACAGCCGACATGTGTTTCGCCCTTTATGGCGAGTAAAGCCAGGGCTTTCTCAAGGCTATTTGTATTTTTCCAAGATGATAGTATATCAGGTACAATTTCATGCATTTTCATAAGATATGGCCGACATCATCTGATGGTGACCAATTTTTAGACACGATCACCGTAGGGTATTGTTCCTCGTCATCGGGTAAATCCGCCCAGTGCTGTACAGGGTCAAAGCCACAGACAACATGTGATAGGAGGAATAGATGGTTTGTGGACTGACACTTCATCATGATGTAGCTTTTTTAAAGCGTTGAATATTCAGCTGTTTGCTAAACTGAAGCTGGGTTTGGGCTGGTCGGGTGGATGTGGGGATATAATTACAACTACTTGGTACATAAATGGGAAAGGCCTTTTGCTTTTTAATTTTCTTTTGCTGCAGGTGTATGGGGAGCTACTGGTAATGGCAAGATTGTCATCCCAGTAGGCAGTGGTCTCATTTGTGTTTATGTGACACTTCTAAAGTGCAAACACAATAAAAAGTAGCAGAGCAATGTACAGGGTAAATAACAATCATAAATTCAAGGAGTATTAGGAAAGATAGCTGGTTTGTGGACTGTTAATGCATCGCTGGCACTGCAGATGATGCAGCCGGGTTTCAAGGTGGTACACGCTGGCAAGGGGAACCTGTGGAGTTCCATCACCATGGCATGATGGGATTGGATTACTTCATTCCCTAGTCAGGTGTGCTGCAACATGTAGAATGCCCTTAACACCTTGGCTGCTGTGGTTATTTTTCCCCTGTGCTGGAAAATTATTGATGCCATTATTCATGACGAGCTCAGCTCGTCATCAGCACACGACCACCGTGGCTGATGACGAGCTGAGCTCGTCATCAGCATCGAAAGGGTTAAGGGGGACTAGTGTGGTAGATGGATTCCCAGATATCCAGACCAAGATAAGGTATGTGCAAGAAAGATATGAAAGCAAATAAAACTGTTGAAAATAGCTTGACTTCTAATAAAGGCATCACCCAAGACACTGTAAAACACCAGAAACCACCAGCAGGCAATCATGCTGGATAAAATGTTTTATTATTTTTTTTAGCTCTTTTTATTCAGATTTTAATTTTTCGATAAACAGCATAAACTCATATAACATGTTAAGCAGCGAGGTTACAGCCAGATTTCTTTAGCAAAAAAAAAAAATATATATATTCATAAAGGAGATGAGTCTTCAAAACCTCCTGCTCCAATTAACAATCAGAGAAAGACAAACAATGATAAACGCTAATACATCCATTCCATAATGTACTCCGAAAATTAAATTAGACAGGGCTCTGCGATAAGTCAGACATGCAGCTACCTACAAAATTTAGAGCGTTAACTGGCTAATGTCCCACCGGATAGCTTCTCCGTTCCCTCTCAGTGTGTAATCCGAGGTTAATTAGCTGTCTAGGACTCCTTCCATCTCACTAAAGGGGCCCAATTACATAGACCCAAAAGTCTGGCCTTTTTACCCTTTCTCTTATATAAAGCTCTTTCCAGAGAAAACATTGAGAGTAATCGCGACAACCACTGCTGAAATGTTGGAGGCACTGGATCAAGCCAGGCAGAGGCAATACTTATCTGCACTACAGCCAAAGGCAGAAAAAGGAATTGCTAAGCTGGCCCTTGCACATCACCGCTGCGAACTCCGAGCTAGATCAGAGCTGGGGTTAGCATAACTTTCAGCCCTAATGAGAAGTCGAAGAACTTCATAATGGAGTCTAGCAGGTTTTCAAGACATGAGCAAGATGCAAACATGTGTATGAGATCCGCAGCAGGTACACCGCACCACGGTCAGCTAGTTCCTACCAGCCCACCCCACTGCGCAATTCTCGCTGGGGTATATCAAAGTGCAAAGACAGTCTTGTAATGCTGTGCTTGAAGCCCTGCCGAGCACATAACTGTCTGACCTAATTCTAGAGAGTCAAGGAACCTCTCTGGTTCGGCACCCACCCGTTCCATCTATTTTCCTGCATGTTTGGCCAAGTCGTCCAGAATCAATGCAACCAGTTCGGCATATAATAACCTGATAGCACCCTTCCTGCTGTCTCGAATAGCATTTATGACCTTGATTCTACTAAACCCATTAAACCCCCGACCTTCTTACTAAAAAAAAGACCATTGTCTGTTAGACGGAACCCCCGGAGGTCCTGTGAATAATTGTCAAGCAGCACTCAAGTTTTGTCGTGCTGACTGGTGGCGAATTTAGATTCCCTGACGTTCTCTCACTGCTTAATACCCAGCAAAATTGAAGGGAATTTATTTCCACTAATGAACGTTGTAATTAAGGCCTATTGGGAGTCGGCTTCGGAGTAACTTGGCACACCATTGACGGGTTGCCCACTTCAACGTTGGGGGCGTTACATGCTTCTACTTAGGTTCCCTACCACCCCGTCCTGAGGAAGACCTGTAGCTGAGGAGTTTACCTACCCTTATCATGTCAGGGTCAAAACGTCGACGATTCCCCCCCTGTTTGGGACCTGCACTCTTATTTTTCATCCCCCGCCCTTTTGACCACATTCACAGATGTACCACTGTGAAAAGAAACAGAATTACGAATAATAACCTTTGGAATAATTATAGGGGCAGGCTTTCCTCATCTCTAAGGATAGTTGACCTTAGCACAATAAAAAGTAGCGAAATTTCCTCATTCTTTATGTTTTTCAAATCTTCTTGCCTTTTCACATGAGCACCAATCTTTGCACTTTTCTACACTGCACCTGGCAGTAACCCCCGTTCTCCATTGTATCAATATGAGTTCTTATTCTAAAGAAAATGTTAATAAACTGTTATTAAATTGACTTGATTTACTGTGCTTATACTCATTGGCTACTGATTGATTGTATATGCATTTGGCTTGCTTTTTTCTCCCGTTTGTTGCAGGATTTATTTGCATATGAATATTCAATAGTTGTTTCATTCATTGTCAAAACTGATGTATGTCTAGGACCACTTTGTTCCCTTTACCTAACTATGGTTGCAAGGCATAGGGGAGTAAGGCCAGGCCTCTAGGGTTGCATCTGGTCTTTAGTTTACCGCCATGGCTAGTATTTTAATATCTAAATCAGAGCAAAAATCTCAACAGAACTTCTTGGGACATAACAATGTAGAACAAAAAATCCTTGCCTCATCAACAAAGTAAACATTCTCAATTGGAAGTGCATACAACATAAAGATGATTGGTGTAGAGCAGAGGTCTGGAAACTGGGGTTAGGCCCCCTCTGGTGGATCTCAATTGAATCATGGGGATCCAGCCTCTGGCCAGGAAAGCATACTGCAAGGTAACAGAGACGATCGTCATGCTTATTTAAACAGTGCAGTGGTTTTATTTAAAGTAAATAGTGGCAGTGAGCCATTCTATAACGGGCATTAATTTATTCAGCCAGTTCACAGGTGGATTGGGATCTGGGGACATAAACACTGGTTTGCAGAAAGGAAAGTAGCTGAAAAAGTATTACTTGAACTTTAGAAGTAATCAAAGGTAAACCTAGGACCCACATCTCTTGACCAGGAATTTGAAGTCTAAGGGAGAAAGGCCCCTCCAAGTCTCTCACTCGAGGCCCAGCACTGCAAGGCTAGGCCATGGCCCTTCCTCGAGTCTTGCAGCACTTGATCATGTTTGTGAGGGTCAAGGGAGGAATGCCTGTCCCATTATGGCACAGTGCTGCATGGCTGGGAGTCCTTGATGAGAAAAATCAATCCTTTATTTCTAAGACTCAAAAACAGGCTGCACTCTCACCCACCTGTCCCTAGTTCTCCCTTCCCAGTACGGAAGCCAACTTTCCATTATTACATAGCAGAACACCCACTGTGCTTATGGTTTTACCAGTATGATGTTTATATTCAGGTAACCAAAAAAATCACTGAGTTCATTTTGGAGTTTTCATTCAATAACACCATGTCTTAAATTAGACCCTTATTCTCTTTTACAGGTAATGCCTGTGGTATACTGGAAAAGTTAATTCATCTTGAAACATGCAGTCCTTTGTTGCATTATTGGTTCTCTTACTTGAGAAAATTGTTTGATCTTGGGCAAATCATGTTGTTCCTGGACCTCTTCCTCCTTATCTGCCATTATGTCATAGGCAGACTGGCCTTTATATAAAAGTAATGATTTTAGGATGGGTGCTGTTCGTTCAGGCTGTTTCATTCTCAGTATTCTCTCCTTTTAGCACCCCTGGGCATTGCCACCATGGACCAGTGCTGCAAGCCCAAGGGAAAATGGGCCTTTCCTGGGCTTTGCGGCTCTGAATCATGGCTGTGTGATGCATAGAAGAAGAGACAAATGGCATAGTAATATGGCCTTGAGCCATGATGCAAGAAAATGATGCCGGACAGTAAAACACAGACAGAATTTGTGTGCATTCGGTCCCTAACATCCATGAGCCATGGTACCACTGCACCTGTTTCACTACTGATAGCTAAACCCCTAAGAATGGCCCCACCATGGTCTCACAGCCATGGTCCAGTGCTGCTACGGTCATGGTCGGGATCCTTCCCTGAGTGTCTAACCAGTTCTGCGAGGTCCACAGGAGGGAGAGCCTCTCCCAGGCCTCATAGCTTTGGAACATTGCTGTGAGGCCTATGACAGAGGGGAAAGTAGCACAACAATGGTTTCATAGTCTCTCATCTACTGGTTGCATGGTAAAATAAAGCCATCATTTGGGAACACTGGGCACTTAGTACCCCATGGCCCATTGCCATTGCCTCTGAAGAACTACTGATAAAATGACATGTTAAAAGATAACTGGTTTCGGCCATACTAGATTCCTACACACACTTTCACTCCTTGCCTCTTGCCCCTATACCATTGGAACATGCCTGGCTTAATATCAATTCCAGATCATCGAAAGCCTCCGCCCTCTACTCCTGTTTATTATCCCCGCTCTTACAAAGATCCAAAACTAAAGTTGAACTTTCCTGAGAAACCGATTTAGGCATACAATGGCCCATATCTATTTGGGATAAGATTTGGACGAAAATTATTAAATCTTCCAGAGCAGCCAGTACAACACAAACTCTTTTTTTTATTTACAATAGATTGCTACTAATACCGGCCTCCTTACACAAAATGAATTCTGACACTCCTGACATTTGTTGGTCTTGTTCACTCCCACAAGCAGACCTTCAACATTTACTTTTTTCATGACCACAAGTTCTGCTGTTTTGGAAAGCAGCCTGGTCCCAAATTAATACCATCTTTAAAACCAACACTTCCCTGACATTAACTAATATAATTCTGGGTAGTCTTGCTAATTGTTGGAATAGACTGAAAATACAAACACAAATCATTGATCTGCTAATTGCCACTGCTTTTCCACAGATCACAAAACATTTGGAAGGATTATTCCAAACTTTCGTACTTGGCTTGTTGGTACTCTATCTGTCATAAACACAGACTTAACACAACCTTTGTTTTTCCCATGTCCTTGAAGCAAAAACGATTACTTTTTTTGGTCCGCTGTTACGATCTTTTTAGATAACTGTGTCAAAAGTTCCTTTGCTCCAGTACCATCTACTCAGGAAGTTACTCAGCCACCTTGATGTGTTCGAATGTAACCTTATTATATTCAAATGTAATCCTGTTTTATTTACATGCTTGTTCATTTTCAATTATTGTTCCCATTGTCCTTTTCCTTATCCCCCTTTCCCCCCCCCCCTTTTTACATGTGCCATAAGTCTTTTTTTATCTTATGGATTTATTTGCTTAGATGCCATTATTAGTATGTTAAGTAATAATTCCTTTTTGATGTTATTTCCCTTGTTCCCTAATGCTACATTTTATTATATTCCAAATAAACTTTCATTTGAAACTTAAAAGATAACTGGTGATTACGTTTATTGAATGTGAGTGCCCTCCTACTATATTTGAATTATAATCCCTTTACCACCTCCTGGAGTAAGCCTTGACTGCTCGTTATTGGAATTTTTGGTCAATAAGTTTAGAAAATGAACTCTGGTATCCGAACAGAATGAAATAGTCACAAGCTTTGATGCACCAGTGGTAAACATCAGTATCTACCACACATACTGTCCAGTAAGTGCCCCCTGCTACAGAACCTGGTGCAATGGGCACGTTCTAATTATGGAGCCAAAATATTTGACATCTAATCTCAGCTTTATGATGGAAATAAAAACTGTGTTCTAAAGCTGGGCAGGATCCATAACACAGTGGCAATTCCCTGGAATGGGCAGCAACGTTGACTTGCCATCAAAATCAATTGGGCCGTAGTCGCTGGCCAGTGGACTAGTTAGAAATGTGGAACTATGAGATGCATCTTTTAATCCCAGCCTCCCAATTGGCTTAATTGTGTGCTCTTGGGTAATCACTTCTCTGAACTTATTGCCCTGCTGCTCCCTTTTTAGCAAGATTTTGAGTATTTTGATGCAATGTAAACACTGTTAGTGTGACTTAAAAACGGACTGAATATTACCCCGGAGGCAAGAGGAGCCCAGCCACATGGTATAGTTACCCGATATGGAGCCCAGCCACATGGTATAGTTACCCGATATGGAGCCCAGCCACATGGTATTGTCACCTGATATATATATATATATATATATATATATATATATATATATATATATATATATATATATATATATATATATATATATATATATATATATATATATACATATATATATATATATATCTGTTTGATCATGGGCAAATAAGACTCTCTCTGTGCCTAGTCCACTGATCTCACAATGTGGCAGCACTTTGAAGCAAGCTTCTAGAAAGTAATAGATACCATGGGCATACTCCCTGGACAGGTCCTGAGCATGGGTAGAGGAGGGGGAGAGGATGTAGTGTTATGGATAGATCTGCCAAATTGGAACTTAAGAACCAGTTTTGAGTCTTGGCGTCGGGACATGGTCCTGTGATTCTGGGCAATTCCCTTAATCTCCCTGTGTCTAGCAAAGAAATAGGTAGGAGCACTGGAATTATGCGATTCTTTGGCAACAGCGTTTTATGTATAGTTATGGATTTGTTGCATTTGCCACACAATCCATCATCTGCTGCATAATTTGCAGATTTTAGCAAAAATATTTTTGTTTCTAGCTCAAATAGATCAAACGTTACTAAAAGTCCAGCGGCGTAGATTGTTTTGCAGCGGAATGCACTTCACAAACGTTGACTGCTCACCTTTCAGTTGTATACTGCTGTATTTGAGTGTTAAACTAGTACTAATAAGGTGAAACAATTGTCCAGACAGTGTTAGTATGTGTAAAAATGACTAATGAAGTAATGCTATCTCAAAATATGCTGCATTATGATACATAATTTTCATTTTTGCTGCAAAATTTAGTAAACCCTGCCAAATAATTTCGTCCTCCATTGCCACGTAATTCCAGTTACTCTGGAAATCTGTCCTTGTATAATTTAAATATTGCTTATGTAAAGCACTCCAATACCTGCAGGTACAAATCACACACATAAAACTGCAAAAATATATTTTTAAAATGGGTGTAACTGACTTATTTAAGCCTGTTTGCATCTTAATAGCTGACCGTGCATAATGTAGGACCCTCCAGTGCTGTAACACCTCTGCTGTAGCACCTCCTTGCCTGCCACTGACAAACATGCCTTTCACAGCTGTGGAGAAGTGTGGCTCACTGGTTAGAAGCGGGAGACCCTGAAGCAGAGGTCGGCCTGGGACCAGGGTTCAATTCCTGACGCGGCAGGGTCTTGGGTCAATGTCCGCGGACTCGATAATTCTCGCCTAGGTACCGACGCTAACCATGGGTCCCACTCTGCAACTCTGGGCAATAGCTTGCTTAATCTCCACAATGGCCCTATCAGCGCCGGGGATGCCTGGCTTCACCTTTGGGGTGCCCTCTCACAGGGAAAGCCAGGACGGGTTCCCCAGCGGTATACAGTGCCAGGATGCCCCGAGTGATGGGGTAACAGTGCGCTTTACAAGAATATATATACATTTACAGCTCATTAAGGGCTAATATCATGATTGTTGTTTGTCCTGTGAAACAGTTACAAGTGTTGGGGCACCAAAATGCGAGACAGTGGGTGTCATGAGTTGCCTTTGAGTGGGCAGCAGACAGGATAATAAATTGCAGGCCAGCTAGGTGATTTTCAGTTGGGGTCCATTTATTTTGCGGGAGGGGGGATAATGAGAGGCTTTAAAGTGCTATGCCTTCAATGCATTTATGTATGTCGATCTAAATATTATGTATGCCGCAATGATTCTGAAGCAAGTGTTATGTTTATTTTTATGGTTAATAAAAAGAATGAAAAAATAAAAATTGCAGGCCAAACCTTTTAAATGTGTACAGGCCTCGCAGGTATGTTAGGGGTTTACAAGGCGCAGGGGAGAAGGGGGCCCCTTCCGAGGCTTCGCAGCTGTGGTCCCATGCTGTCAGGCCCAGGGGAGGTGGGCCCCTTTCCCTATTCCTTGCAGCACTATACATGCTTGTGAGGCCCAGGAGAGAGGCACCCTTCCCCCTGGGCCTCGCAGTGTTGCAACATAGGTGCGAGGCCCAGGTCAGAGGACTTCTATTGACTTATATTGAACTGTTTCTAATATCTGTTTGCACCAAATAACTAACATGTTTTTGATGTGCTTAATTTTGCACTAGAGCTTTTATTTTTACTCTTCATGTTTGCAAACATGCTCGCTCTTTCATATGAAAAGCTACGCACCAAGGTTTTAAGGGGTTTGTGGGAAAGGTGATCATATATTATATGAGATAAAGTACCACTTAAAATACATCATAAAGACATTGCCTTAGGCTTTGTTCCTCTATATCATTATGGAACTCCTCAGTGGCTTGCAATATCCTTATAATGTATGATAAGGAGTCCTTCATCCCTTATAGCATGTGTTTACCTGTGTCCTGTCCGCACTTTCCAAAAGGCACCTGAATATTTAAATAATGGTGCCCCATTGCAAGTGCTCTTTATTAGATTTCAATGTTTCATGAATTTCTCCTAGTTAATAACATTCTGAAAACATCTACAAATACATTGCACACCAGTTGAAAGTTTAATTTCTTTAATATATGTGAGTTGTTCTGCTACGATAAAATCAAGTATACACTTTAATACGAATATTGCAATGTACCATATTACAGCTCTACCAATACTTATTGTCTATCGAAAAAACATTTGAGATTTTTTGTGAAGACATGGTTGTAGCATTACTCTGTGGCAATATATATAAAAAAAGATCATTCTCGCTTCCCATCTTGTGGAATAAATAAGAGGATTATTAATGAATTTAAAGAGAGAACAAATAAAATAATAAGACATGTAAAGGGGGTACACATCATTCTTTACGCATATCACATATACTTCTAAAAATGTCCCCAATGGTATTGCCTCCTAGGACTAGACATTTCATACAATAAATCCATGGCCTTTGTAACATTCTGCATCCCGTTACTATTAAAATATATATATATAATAAATTGATTCTGCTGGATCAGTATAAATCAAAAACAATGGACATCTGTACACTGGGCTTATTGATCAGTACGCCCATCACTCAGTGCCTTCCAGCAGGAAAATACGGTCATGCGCATAGCTGTAAGTCTGGTGTCACTACCCCTATTTGGGTCAAAGACGTGTGATATGGTAGTGATGGAGAAGACAACCTTGTCCACCAGTGGCAACTGCATGAGATCCGTAGAAGTTTACCTTTCTTCATGCCTTCTTAGGAGCCAGAGAGAAAGGAGACACACTGCTAACCTTCTGGTGAAAGGGGTCACTGTACCTTAGAGTTACCATACACCAGTGGCTCTTCTGCCCCTCCTACGCCTAAAATAGTCAGTGGCTGTTTTGAATATTGAGTCACTTTGTGTGTACATGAAGCATTTGTCAGATTGGAGTCAGTTTGCCTAGTAATGGTGTTCGCATTACTGTAGTGCCAGTGTGTTTTCATCACTCTCAATAAAAGGTATTTGTGAAAAAAGGGACTTTTGTCTTTGGTAACACATCTTGCTTGGTTGTCCATTGTGAGAAAGGTCTAGTAAAAGATCCACACGACCAGAAAGAGAATTTAATTGAAATGTGTGGAGACCCAGCTGGGTCTGGTGGCTTAGTGGACTAGTGCGTGCTCATGGTCACAGGTACAAATCCTGGTGGGTCCCCTCAGCCTTTCATCCTTCTGAGGTCGATAAAATGAGTACCATTGAGTTGGGTAGCAAACAACATCTGTTATTCAGTGCCAAGATACCCGTTGCGGTGAACATGTGCTTTACAAATAAACATTGCAAACGAAGGAAAACAAGGAGGCTCAATTCATTAGTGTGTGGCTTGTTATTCACCAATTTTTGGGATAAATGCACATGGAAATACAGTTATAAAGCAGCACTGTACATGAAAGCATTCATGTGACAACCCAAATAACACTTGGTGACAAGGTGATAAATACAAGTGAAAGTGACGACCCAAGTGAACGGGGTGAACAGCGTAGACGGCGCAAAGTGACAAAAATATATACAGTGTTGGCTCAAGAATAAATTCAAATCGTTTTCAAATTGCATTAGGACACAGTTATGAGCCAAAAGTTGTAGTGCGCCAAAGAATTGCGCTGCAGTGTCGACGGCGTTTCGATCCACAGTTATTAGGGATCCTCTTCAGGACAGGGTTGACAGATTGTTGTAGTGCTGATTTAAAGTAAGCGCTGGTTCTAAGTGGTTGCCAGTCGTCAAGGGTCAATGAATTCAGGGGCAGCATCTGGATTAATCTGGCGCTGTCACTGAATGAATCAGGAATACGGGTTCCGACCTGCGAGGAACCTGTATTCCTGATTCATTCAGTGACAGCGCCAGATTAATCCAGACGCTGCCCTGGCATCAACTAGAGAAACCTTACAGATATATTCGCTAACCAAGACGGTCCCCGTCTCATACTTATGATGATCCTTCCGTTCACCTGAATTCATTGACCCTTGACGACTGGCAACCACTTAGCACCAGTGATTACTTTGAACTCAGCACTACAACAATCTGTCAACCCTGTCCTGAAGAGGATCCCTAATAACTGTGGATCGAAACGCCGTCGACACTGCAGTGCAATTCTTTGGTGCACTACAACTTTTGGCTCATAACTGTGTCCTAATGCAATTTGAAAACGATTTGAATTTATTCTTGAGCCAACACTGTATATATTTTTGTCACTTTGCGCCGTCTACGCTGTTCACCCCATTCACTTGCGTCGTCACCTTCACTTGTATTTATCACCTTGTCACCAAGTGTTATTTGGGTTGTCACATGAATGCTTTCATGTACAGTGCTGCTTTATAACTGTATTTCCATGTGCATTTATCCCAAAAATTGGTGAATAACAAGCCACACACTAATGAATTGAGCCTCCTTGTTTTCCTTCGTTTGCAATGCTTTCTGCATGCACCATCTAAATTGCCTTTTCTACTGGTACCTATTGGGACATTGTGTTCTATATATACCTTATACCCAGTCCCAGTTTGGTCTATGGGTCCCACTCCTGTTCTTTTTCACTTACAAATAAACGCTATGTTATATTTCTGACTGCCACATCTGGCTATTGGAGTAACAGGAGCAACAGTGGGTTGAGATTGTTTGTCTCCTGACAATAGCCTGTTTTGTAAATGGTGCATCGTACAATGCCTCAAATGATCTTCAAGCAAGGTCTTAGCAGATGCTGGTATCAGTCAACTCAGTGGTAATTGCTTTCTCTCACTGTAGTTTAAAAAGAGCCTTTCTACTCTGTCTCGTCTCTCAGGATGCAGACTGCAGGACTAGATGCATTACCATATGAGATACTGTGCCAGCATTTCAGAAAAACACCTTGGCAAACATTTCCAAACCTGATGGGAGTTGTGGTGCACATGGACTTTCCTGCCCGATGGCAACAATGTTTGGCTGCATTTTATGATACATTATAGTAACAAAGACAAAGGTGACGGTACTTTTCATGCACAGTAGCAACAATGTTTCTATGTGCTTTTTATACACAGTAGCAGCAATGTTGCCATGTGCTTTTCATACACAGTAGCAGCTGCAATGTTTCCATGTGCTTTTTATGCACAGTAGCAACAATGTTTCCATGTACTATTCGAACACAGTAGGGCCACTGTTTCCATGTACGTTTCACACACAGTAGCAGAAGCAGCTGCAATGTTGCCATGCGCTTTTCAAACACAGTAGCAGCAATGTTGCCATGTGCTTTTTATACACAGTAGCAGTAATGTTGCCTTGTGCTTTTTATACACAGTAGCAGCAATGTTGCCATGTGCTTTTCATACACAGTAGCAGCTGCAATGTTTCCATGTGCTTTTTATGCACAGTAGCAACAATGTTTCCATGTACTATTCGAACACAGTAGGGCCACTGTTTCCATGTACGTTTCACACACAGTAGCAGAAGCAGCTGCAATGTTGCCATGCGCTTTTCAAACACAGTAGCAGCAATGTTGCCATGTGCTTTTTATACACAGTAGCAGTAATGTTGCCTTGTGCTTTTTATACACAGTAGCAGCAATGTTTCCATGTGCTTTTCATACACAGTAGCAGTAATGTTGCCTTGTGCTTTTTATACACAGTAGCAGCAATGTTTCCATGTGCTTTTCATACACAGTAGCAGTAATGTTGCCTTGTGCTTTTTATACACAGTAGCAGCAATGTTTCCATGTGCTTTTCATACACAGTAGCAGTAATGTTTCCATGTGCTTTTTATACACAGTAGCAGCAATATTTCCATGTGGTTTTTAGCAATGGGAAAAGGGTACTCCCTAAAATTACGTTAGGTCTAGAGGAGGGAGTGGCAAACCAGCAGCAAACAAAGGAAAAACCTCTATGGTGACCTATATTTCTTTATACGTGAGCAAAAACATTACTTCAAAATTACATACATGATGCTGCAAGAAACATGAATACATACACTTAGACTTAGTATTGATATTCACCCGTATTTAGAACACTCCCTACGAATATGCAGGGCGCTAGGATACCCTTAATTGAAGCTTAAATAATCTTCGCCAGATTTAGTGCCTTGATAACGAATCACGACCCATGACCCTATGTCAAAATCAGAACAATTATCTTCAAAAACCTATGCGTAGATAAAACTAAAGAAATAACAGCCGTAGCAGTAGACTTACTGTATATATCAATTATACCGACGGGCTTATGAAAAAGAGGAAGTGAATCAAACCCTCTTGCATTGGATAAACCTATATCCACCCTCACCGATTGAGTAAAAACGAATTCCTGAACCGGTGAGTAGCCTTACAAATGCCGAAAATGCAGACTAAGGTGTTGGTAAATTCATAATTTTCAATAGAGACCACTATATAATGTGTTTTTTTATCACCAGTGATTCGAATGTGAAGAAGGGATCCGACAGTTTAATTGACAAAGGCCGCATAGTAAATTACGGTGGCTCCTCCGTGCCGATTTACAAGCACAGATGCTCCTATAAAGGTAACAAAGAATAGAAAACACAAACTAAAATCATTGATTGCAGAATTAGCGTTTAAACTGCATAAAATCTGGTTTCTCTCTATCTCCAAAAGGTATCTTACCACCAGATGAAATATAATAGTGCAAGTCCCCATTCGACTTAGAAGTCTCCTGATATAAAAATCTTTGATTTGAGGTACTTGTTTATAAATTTTGGGCAAAGATGAGGACATTAATAATTTTGTAGATGTCCTGCTTTTCATTAACACAAGAGAATGGTGGGTAAGGAATAAATGTTTTCCCATAAAATGTCATGTTAAGGAGTTTACTGGGCAAAAGAAGAAAAAAAGAATAGCCATGTATGTGTCACTGTATATAAAAATAGGTATCTAAAACATTGTTTCTCAATTTTTAGATTACAAGTCAATATTGCGAAATGTCCTGATGAAGGTGCAACTACTGTAAAGACACCGAAACGCCGCGTCGACTCTTGCTTTTGACTGTGTTTTTATTATTGTCCATGTTGTTTTTTACCATGAAAATTGTTTTTTACCATGAAGATAACTTTTTTAACAAATGTTTTTTAAAATCTAGAGTGTAACCCTAAAGGGAGGTACCATGATAAATCGTGCAATTTTTTTTATATCTTTGTTTGAATTGTTTATTTAATTATGCTTTGATATACAGTGTGATAAGTGTTCAATATTTCTTTGCCAGCACAATTTGATTAACATTAGGAATTCTCCTTAGGTAAAATTCCCCCACACGTCTCTCCACAGTCAGCACTTTGACTTTCTTGCATATACAAACCACAGGGTTTCATTTCTTGTCATGTTATATTTAGGCCTGCACTGTACTTTCTCTTCTGACATATTTAGCGCCCTTTTCAAATTGGCACTTGTAAACAAGCATTCATAAATGACTAACTCAGCACCTGAGAAATGTACATTACGCTCATCTATTCAGGGTGTTTTCAATTCTAGCAAAAGGTGAGCATCATTCTTCAGGGGAGGAGACTATGGGCTCAAACTGGTTGGGTAGGTAGAAGGAGGGCGTTTCGGATAGAAACATCAGTTGCCCTAGCTCCTCGACTGGCCATGTTGGATGAACCGGAGATCGGCCCAATGCAAGGGGGTCACTAGGAGTGGGAGAAATATACTTCCCTTCTGCCCTCCACAAGACCAGTTAGATGAATTATGTGAGATTTCTTTCCTTACCAATCTCCCTGTTTAATCCCTCCCTCCACAGGATGAGCTGTGGCACTAGAGAGAGAGTTAGAGAGAGAGAGAGAGAGAGAGAGAGAGAGAGAGAGAGAGAGAGAGAGAGAGAGAGAGAGATTTATTTTAGATGGGCTGAATTTCCCCATATTCACAGGAGATGCTCAGGTTGCACCTGCGTGGCATCTGGAAATGTAGCTGTACTGGCGTCCCTGCCAGCAGGAGTGGCACATGAAGACAACATGCAAGCAGGTACAGCATATACAGCAAGGGTAGTGATTATCAATGAAGCAATAGAAGACAGCGGGATGCGCGTGATGAGAGGCTGCTTTCACCATTCACATTTCCTGACCCTGTTTTCGTTCGGCATCTGAAAGGTTCTTACCAGACCAGGACAACTGCTTAATTATTAGCAAGGAGAGTTTGAGATGCACTGCAGGTGGCAGGGCTAGGGACAGGGGTGAAATCACTGTTATGATTGTTGCACCCCAACTACTAACGGCACTAAAGATGAGGGTTTTTGACAACTCCTTTACATCCTTCCCTTAGGAGACTCTGCTGTCCATGCAGGATGAATCAGTGTTCAGATGTCTTGCTTCTCAGCTGGCTAAACTAATATCAAGAAACAGTTCCCAAGATGGCGGCGGAGTAGGACGCCTTTCGGAGCCGCTCCGGCGCTGATCCGATAAAGCATCTTATAGCACGGTCCTGAGGGAGCGGTTTCACTTCAAAAGTGCTGCGGAAGCTCCCCGGGCATAGCGGAGAGGTTTGGTGCCGTCGGTGGGGCAGAGAGACTTTGAGATCGACCGCGGGACCGACTGAGCTCTGTGGCCTGCGCGACCCCGGCCTTTCTTGGGTCTTGGTGGCCGATGTAGGAGGAGGGCGGAGCTCCTGAGATCTCGCCTGGAAGCTCCAAAGCTGGCTGAAGGTGGAGAACCACGCTGAGTCGGCGAGGCGGCGGATCTTGCTACAGGGGTGGCTTGGAGTCATCTAGCTTGTGACACGGAGCGGCCCCACGAGGCTTGGAAGAGGAGGTTTAACAGCGCCCGGCGGGGTTCGCCGAGAGGAGGCCCGGGACATCTGAACGCCGGTGGCGGTGAGACCGGGCAGTGGCGATGGCCCTGAGTCGGGCAGTGGCGGTGGCCCTGAGTGAGACTGGTGGTGGAGAGCGGTGCCAGGTCGGCGAGCTCCGGTGAGGCCGAATCTGCATATGAGGAGGAGCGGCCTGCGGGATAGCGGCGGAATTCATGCATGGCCGCCATTGGACTTTGGATCGCCCGCAAGCTTGAGCTTTCCCCTGGTCGCCTGTGGAGCCTGGAGAACGAGGACCCGGGCTGCTGTGTGGACCGTGTACGTTTTTTCTGAGGTACTGCGGCCTATAGTTCGAGGCTTGATCACTGGGATCACGGGCCTAAGTTCTAGACTAGAGCGAGCGGCGGGGCCCGCCATCTTGTCTGGTCGCGTGGCGCTTGGATGGAGTGCTGCTTGCCGCCATGTCTAACGTGCCGCGCAAGGGGCGCCCGGGGAAGGATGGTGCTTCGAAATCTTCCCAGCAGCCGGCATCCCCAGGAGCTAGTGGTTCCTCGAAGCAATCGGACGATGAGGCGCCGGTGACGAAGGCTTTTATGACCGAACTCTTTGCCTCCATTAAGGAAGACATCTCCGAGCTCCGCGCGCAATTGGCCTCCGATCTACGGGAGGTGCGGAGGGACGTGGACGGTATAGGCGAGAGGGTGGCGACTCTGGAGGACCATGATCTGCACTTGTTGCAGCAGGATATCATCCGCCTCACCGAGCAGAACCTGAATTTGCAAACGCACACGGAAGACTTGGAAAACCGTTCCCGCAGGAACAACATCCGTATCCGAGCTGTGCCCTGGGATGGTGAGGCAGGAGACTTGCGTGGATATGTCCAAGACCTGTTCCTCCAGATACTGGACGAGGAGGATACGCGGGAAATTCGGATGGACAGGGTGCATAGAGTGGGGTTGCCTAGACGAGGGGGGGGCCCCCTCCTGACATTCTTGTATGTGTTCATGATTTTCAGTTGAAAGAGCGTATCCTCCGCAAAGCCAGGGCAATCACGTCCTTGCAGTTTAGGGACCACCGCCCTCAGCTGTATCAAGATTTAGCTGCCTCCACACTGCGGAAACGGAGGGAGTTTCGCCCAGTGACTGCCTTTCTGAGAGAGCGTGGCATCGCATACTCCTGGGGACATCCCTTTCGAATCATCTTTCGATGGCAGAATCGGCTCGCACAGATTCGCTCGCTCCAGGTGGCGAAGGACCTCCTGGGCCTGGAGGATGTACCGCCCTCGCAGGGAGCAACTGCTTCTCCGTCTCGGAGGCGCCACCGCTCGTCTTCCTGGCACAGGGTGGGCGCTTCCCCTGATCGGCGGCGACCGGACCTCACTACCAGCCTGCAAGAGTGGGGCAACGCGGTGGCATCGGTGGCTTCGGCTACATTAGCTGATACGCAACAAAGCTCCGGAGCGGCGTGACCTCTTTCTTGCTGATGGATCGGCGCCGGAGGGGTTCGGGCCTCCTGGTCTGGGGATATGAATGTACTTTGGGAGGAGACACCCCTGACCGTGACCATGGGGGATACCATATTGGTCCCCCCGGCCAACTTCCTGAAAGGAAGGCCCCTTTCGGACTCTGGACTTCTGGACACGATGAGTACTGTCTTTGCTTTCACAATTTTGATTTTGTTTTTGCTATTGGTTGCTTCTCGACTAGGGGGGGTTGGAGTTGGGGAGTTTGGGGTGTTGGGGGGGTCCCATGATTGTGGGAACGGGGGACTGCTGGATGGATGGTTGCTGGTGTGTGTGCGAATTGGCATCGTGGATAACAAATCTGTGGGGGGGTGGCGAGTTATGGTTTATGGTGGGAGGAGAGTGGGAGACTCCCTGGACGTCCCTTGGAGCGGGGGTTGTCTATGTGTGGGGAGGGGGATACTTGGAGTGACAGGAGAGATTTTTGGGGCCCATTTCTGTAATGCCGATTAGCATAGGGACATGGAACATTAAGGGCATGAATTCACCGCAGAAGAGGCAGAAGGTGTGGAAGTATGTGGTGGATCATCACCTTGACATAGTGGGGTTGCAAGAAACCCACTTAGCACGGAAAGATGAGATGCGGCTCCGCCATAGGGCTTATCCCATTATTTATAGGTCCTCCGCCGCTACGAAACACAGGGGGGTGGCACTTCTTTTCCGAGCTGCGTTGCACTTTCAGCCTATGGAGGTGCGTCACGATAAGGAGGGCCGTTGGTTGATGGTCAAAGGGCTTATTCAAGGTCGACTGTGCACTTTTGTGGTGGTGTATTTGCCCAACGTAGGTCAGAATAAGTATTTACAGGATTTGTTGTTGAAGGTTGGAGACTTTGCGGAGGGTCATCTATTGTTGCTGGGGGATTTTAATCTGGTGTGGGACAAGGATATGGACAGTTCAGGGGGGCATAGGGCGGGCACGGGGGTGTTTTCTGCTTCGACACAGCATGAGGTGGGGGAGCTGGGACTAGTTGATGGCTGGCGTTTTTTCCACCCTACTGCAAAGGATTACACATTCTTCTCCCACGTGCATCATTCCTATTCTCGCTTGGATTCCATTTTCCTTAGCCAATCTCTACGCGGGGACGTGGTAGATGCCGCCATTCTTCCAATCTCTGTTTCGGACCATAGTCTCTTAGTGCTTAGCCTTCGTTGGTCGCCAACTGGTGCGTCGCATCGGAAGTGGTATTTCCCAGCGTTGGTGATCAGGGACGATACGTCTAATCAAGCCCTGAGACTCGCTATCAGAGAATTCTTTGACCTTAATCCCCCGTCAGACACCTCACTGTCGACCACGTGGGACGCCATTAAAGCTTCGATCAGGGGCATGTGTCTGGGGCTCAACTAGCAGATTAACGCCCTGCGGAGGAAGGAACGTGAGGCCTTAGAAGCTGAGGTGGTCGAGCTCGAACGTGCTCACAAACTCAACCCCTCGAGGGTGACCCTCCGCCCGCTGACGGCGGTGAGGGGCAAATTAAAGGCGCACTATGCCAATAGGGCTGAGCTTACGCTTCTGCGACTGGGGCAACAATCATATTCATGCGGTAACAAGGTTGGTAAACATCTGGCGTGGCAACTGCGGGATAGGAGGGAGCGGGCATACATAGGAGGGATCAGGGATGCTGCAGGTGTGCTGCAACATCGGGACGGAACGAAGGCGGACATTTTTGGACGCTTTTACGCCGAGTTGTATACGGGTGACGACCTGGATGCAGAAAAGCAAAGAGGGTTCTTACAAAGTTTGCCGTTACCTCGAGTATCTAGGGAATGGAACGACCTATTGGAGGCGCCGATTTCCAGGGAAGAGGTTCTCTCCGCCATCAAAAATCTGAAATTACACAAGGCCCCAGGCCCGGATGGTTACACTGCAGTCTTTTACAAGACGTATGCTACCGAGCTGTGTGATTTTCTAGTTGCTCTCTTTAATGGTATGGCGTCGTCCGGAATGAACACAGGGACCCTGGCCGAGGCGGTGATCACGGTCTTGCCGAAACCAGGGAAGGACCCGGAGCATTGTGCTTCGTTTCGCCCCATAGCCTTACTTAACATTGACGCAAAACTATACTCGACGATTCTGGCGAGCCGCCTACAGGAACTGTTGCCGGCGATTATCCACCCAGACCAATCTGGCTTTATTAAAGGGCGCCAGACCCATGACAATACACGTAGAGTGGTTCACCTCATCGAAAAGGCGGACAGGTTCCGCATACCGGCTGTGCTGGTGGGCCTGGACGCGGAGAAGGCCTTCGACCGAGTGGATTGGGGCTTTCTGTTTAATACGCTAATGGCCTTCGGCTTTTCTGACAAATTCATCACTATGGTAAAGGCAAATTTTTGCAGCCCACGCTCGAGAGTGGTAGTGAATGGCCACCTGTCGGCCTTCTTCCCACATTCGCGGGGCACCAGACAGGGGTGTCCCCTCTCTCCCCTGCTGTTCGCGCTCAGTATTGAACCTCTGGCGATGGCGGTGAGGGAACATGAAGGCGTGAAGGGCATACCGTTCACGGGAGAGCAACATAAAATCTCGCTCTTCGCGGACGACGTTCCGCTCTCGGTGGTGGATCCGGCTGGTTCCTTGCCCTGCGTTAGGGAAATTTTGCTTGAATTCGAGGATGTGGCGGGGTTTAAAGTAAACTATGGCAAGCCTTACATTTTGAATCTGACTTTATCGCAAACTGACGTGGCTCAAGTAAGGGCGTTGACACCATTGGCGTGGGCATCCGGCTCGATTGTTTATCTGGGAGTACACCTGACCCCGACGGTGGGTAAACTGTTCGCAGCCAACTTCCCACCCCTCCTGACAAAGACCCGGGCGGAGTTGGAGAGGTGGAAACCTAAATTCCTATCCTGGTTAGGTAGGATACATGCGATTAAAATGGTCCTTCTCCCCAAATATTTATACTTGTTCCAGGCTCTACCTATTCCGCTGGATAGCGCCTACTTCCGACAGCTCAAAACGCAGATACTGAAATTTATCTGGCAAGGGGGCCGAGCCCGTTTGTCCTTCACAGTCATGCGCCGACCTCGGGCGGAGGGTGGGGTTGGTCTCCCGGACCTGCACCTATACTATAAGGCGGCCCAACTGCGGGTCATGGTGGAATGGTCGCAGCAGCTATCAGAAAAACATTGGCTGCATATGGACCGGAGTGTGGCGGGTTGGTCCATCTGGGATTTAGCCTGGAAACCGAAGAAAGACCGCCCCTTGAATGCCTACATCAGTACCCCCACGGGCACTACGCTGAAGGTCTGGGACACCCTGCCTAGCGATGAGCGGTGGACAACCTTCCCATCTCCGTTCACGCCATTGCATTTCAACCCGGCCTTTCCACCGGCGCTTGCCGAGGGACCCTTTGACGCATGGAGGGAAGGTGGGTGCAGGGCGCTGCTTCATCTGTTTCACGGCTCTGATCCTTTGACCTTTGCTAACTGTATGCGGGACTACCAGGTGCCGCAGACTGATAGGTATAGGCATGTCCAATTGCTACATTGGGCCACGTCACCAGGAGTGCTGGAGGCAGCTACGAGGCCTCCCTCGAAATTTGAGGCCTTTCTGCTACGGACGTCTACCATGAAGGGAGCCATCTCCTTCCTATATCAGTTACTGCTTCAATCTGAATTATCACCTAGGCCACGATATATGGAGCAATGGGAGGAGATGGTGGGAAGGGAGGTCACGACGCCGAATGGTCAGCGCTTTGGAGGGACATGAACCAATTCAACCACTCGCTCCACTTGCGGGAAGCTCACTTAAAGACCCTCACGCAATGGTATATGTGTCCGACTCGGCTCCACCGTATCTATCCGGCTGCCTCGGATAAGTGCTGGAGGGGATGCGGACTTCTGGGGGACTTCCGCCACATTTGGTGGGACTGTCCGGTGATCAAGCCATACTGGGATGAAATTCTTTCCCATATCAAGGATATCCTTCAATATCCTGTTGAGGACTCTATGGCCTTTGTACTATTGGGCTTACGGGACCCCGGTCTTGAACACCAGTCGCGCTCGGATAAGAAGATTTTGTGGCTGTGCTTGGGGGCAGCAAAGCTCACCCTGGCGGCGGCTTGGAAACGGAAGGAGGCACCAGCGATCTCCCTTTGGCACGCGAGACTCTGGAGGCTTTTGAGCCTGGAAAGAATGGCGGACATCTTCCTCGGTAACTAGAAGAACTTTAAGCACGTGTGGGGTCCCCTGGTAACCTTCCTCTCTACTGGCTTGCCTTCGGCTGTTTGCCCAGCATCATTGAGATCCTTGCACCTCTTCCAAATTTAGTGTGCCTGTTGAATGAATGTGGTATGTCTGCGTCACCGTCATGGGGGGGGGGAGGGGGGAGGGGTTGGGGAGTTGCATTTTTTCTTTCTCTCCCTCTGTTGCAACCGAGGTGCCTATTTTTCACCGGTTTGTGCCTTTCCATGATTTTGTATAGACTGAAGACCTGCTTGATGGGACATTTTGATTTAGCATGACTCAGCACCAATATGGTTTTTTTGTATGGCTTTTTTTTTGCAGGTACCTGGACTGATTGACTGATCTTTATCTTTGCGATGTAGCATCACCACCGTTTTAATTTGCCCTTTTTCCTCCTGTGTGGGGACATGTGCGGCACCTCGGTGCGGCTTTCTTGTGTTTTTCCTTCTTGTTATATGCAAAATAAAAATTTTACAAAAAAAAGAAACAGTTCCCCAGTGTTCACGAGAATCCACTGAAGTTGTGAGAGAAGTTACAAATGGTATTTGAAGTGTATAAGGCAAATGGAGCAGACGTGAAACATTTCTTGAAATTGGTGGTGCCCAGTGAAGTAAGAGACTGATTAGTAGATAAAAGCAATGGGAATGACAGGGCCCAGTGTATGAGGCTGCTAGAGCAGCAGAGATGGTTAGTTTGTTGAATGCTATGGTAGAAGTCTGTCAGGGGAAGAAGTGACTTACAGATTAAATACACAAGTTTAAATGTGTATTTGAACAATAATCAGGTCTGGACTACCACACAGACTCGGCTCAGGAAGATCTGGGGATGGCCTTTATACAGGGATTGTTACTAAACATTCAGAATCAATTATGCACTCTTTGCATTGGATGGCAAACAAAGGCTTTAGCTGAGCTGGTTAAGTGGCCAACCACTGTGTGGCCATTCAATAAAGAAAGACAGAACATAATGACACAAAATTAATATCTTTACAAATGCAACCGATCCAACAAACAATAAAGGGCACGGGGAGGGTGGAGAGGTGCTCAGGGAAGGTGCTGATGTGTGGGCGGATGATACACTGAATAGTAGAAGGAGACATTAGCAAAACCTTCCAGGAGGGTTGTGGTCTGTTGGGTTATTGGAAGAGATATTGTCCTTATCTAACTTCGGTTATCCCCACACAACCCACATTTACGCAAGTTGTCCAAAACCAATACCCTGGTTACTAGGCCAGTCCAAGAGGTGCCAACCATGCTGTAAACACTTTCATTTCAGTAGATCAAAATGGCCCTTATGTTATGTGCTTGCCCAATGGTAAACCCACTATGCTGCTGATTGATACTGGTGCAAACCGATCTGCCCCCAAGACTTATGAATTTCCCTCATTATCTCTCTAGGGCTTGTCCATAGAGGGAGCCAACATCTCAAACTAAAGAGTTTGTCATAGCCTTTGTAATCCTGTTTCGGTCACTTTGGGTCCTAATACCAGTGGCGGCTGGTGAGGTTTGTGAGTTGGGGGGGGGCGGACATGCAGGAAAATAGGAGACATGGATCTCATGCAGGTAAGTGAAGGGATGCAAAGTAGCAAGAACAGAGCTATCATTAGTGCACCTAGGAATGCACAGGATCCTTTGTACCCCGATTTCTGTTATTTTACTACCTAGTCACTGGGATGATGGCATTTCCTTGCATTGGGGTCTGTGCCTGCCTTCCTACCATGCTGATTGCTGTAGAGCATCAGCATAACTCTGCTGCACCACCAGTCATGTCTGAGACTGACTCCATCCATGCACCAGCACTCCTTGTGCACTCTCTTGTGAAACACGAGGCCGCTGCAGACTATCCCTACATGCTTGTAGCCCAGCAGGTGTCCGTGCAGTTATGAACGAAGCAGCAATTATTACATTCCATGAAAAAATGCACAGTGGCTCCTCTTTTTGTAGTGATTGGCATCAGCTTCTGTCACCATTTCGACAACTTCCAATATAACTTCTATAAATATATTGTCAATGTCACATTTAAATGTCGTGACTAGATATCCTATGAGTTGAGGAAAACTCTGTGAAATAGAGTATAGAGATGAAAGGCAGAGGGGACAAAGCACAATTAGAGAACAAAAACAAAACACACCTTAGGAGTGGCCAGAGGACGCCTGACAAGACACCCGAACTAAAGCGGGCAGAGAAGATACTGGCATACAATATATAAAGGAATTTAAATAATATTTTTTCACAACCTTTTTATCTTCTAACGTTTCGATCATACAAAAAAAATAAAAAAATACCAGGAACTGTACACAAAATCTGTTTTGAGAAACACGGCCAAGTGGCTGATATTTCTTTTCTTGAAAAGGTGATGACTCTACTTGAGAGTGAAAATACATTTGAGAGAAATCAAGAATTCAAGTCATAAATACACATTCATCCCATAATAAGATAGCAATGTGAGTTTTTAAAGGGGGAGGCTTGGAACATAAAAGCTTGCCTTGTGTTACAGCCATGAGGGGTTTGGGGGGCAACCGAGCCGCAAGGTCTGCCCCCCGGGCAGTTTTGGGAGGGGGAGGGAGCGCTGCATGGGCGCCGCCATTTTGCCATTTGGGCTGCCTTTGGTTTGAACCAGGGGCAGCCCAAAGCGTACGTTACGCTAGTATCGGCGTGGGGGTATAAATTTGCGCTACACCACTTTCCAGCCACCATTTTAGGTAACTGTACCTGGTGGCTGGGAGAGGAGATTGTTTTTGGAGTGTGTTGCGTGGCGGTTGGGATCGAGCGTTTCTTCACCGTAGTGCGGCATATTAGGCGGCGAAAATGTCAGCTTACGGCGATTACTGTGTATTGGAGGCCATCCGCCTGCTGGGCGAGGCGTGCGGATGGACCTTCTGGTGGGCGCGCCGAGGAGCGCCGCGGCTCGGGTGGTGGCGGCGATTATGGCGTGTTCGCCGCCACGCAAGTCCCCAAAGATGCAGGTGGGTCATGTGGGCCGCGCAGATACCAGGAGCGCGGCCCGCGTGGTGCCGGGGCGGGGCAGCCCGCGGCCGGTAAGCAGGCGGGCCGAGGCGCGCCGTTGACAGAGGGCCGGGACGCGAGGGGAGGGGCGGGCCAGGGTGACAGGCCGGGTGGGAGGACTCCTTCGGGGAGGCAGGCGGAGCGGCGCGAGGATCTCCCCAGCACGTCGGCTGGCGGCGGGGAGATCGAGGCGAGTGCAGGCCCGGGGGTGTGGGCAGGAGGGAGGAGCATGAAGAAGAAGGCTGGGAGAGGGCGAGGAAACGGGGGCGAAGGGGGTCCAGCTGGCCTAGCAGCCACGGGGCGAGGGGGTAAAAAGGCCCAGAAGCGGGCAGTCACCCCTGACAGGGGGCAGTTAGTTGAGCACAAGCGGGGGGAGGAGGGAGAGCCCGTCACCAGGCAGGCGCGAGGGTGGTGCTGTGGGGGGGAGGGGTAGGCAAGGGACGGGGCCGGAGGCCAGAGGGGGGTCCCCGGGGGTGTGAGGCGGGGAGGGGTGGGGCGAGTAGTCAGCAGGCAGGGGGGAGAGGGGGTACGGGGGGTTGGAGAGAGGAGCTGAGCGGGAGCGGTTGGGTGTCCCCCCTCCTGATAGAGGCGGGAGAGGGGGAGCAGGACTGGACGTATTTGAGGCGTGGGAGGAAGGTTTCCGGGAGGGCCGAGGGGACGGGACGGGGGCATCCCGGGTGGGGTGGGCAGGGGGGCGGGTGGCAGGGGAGGGTGGGAGGTATCCCCAGAGGAGGGGGGCCGGGGTAGGGGGTCTGGTTTGGAGCGACGAGGAGGTGAAGGGTGGAGCCCGCGGGTCACAGGGTAGATGACAGGATGGTGGGGGGGCCACGCAGTGGCAGGGACCCAGCACATCAGCAGTGCCGTTTTTATTACAGGCGGAGGGGCAGCGCGGGGTTGCAGACTTGGCCAGGCTTGGTGCGGCGCCAAGGTGAAGGGAGGGCCGTGTTTCTTGCAACAGGCCCGGAGACGGCGAGGGATCTCGACATGACCGGCACACGAAGGCCCCTGGCGGGCTCGCTGGCCCAGCCCCCCACAGGGCCCCCACGGCCTGGGGTCCAGCGGCGGACGGAGAGCAGCAGGGATGAAGACTGTTTTGTGTGGTCGGGTGGTAGCGGAGGACATGGGGTTGTCAATAGGGTGCAGTCGGCGCCTCCGCTGGCTCGCAGAGTGTATCGCTGGGGTGGGGTAGATTTGTGTGAAGGCGAGACGGAGAGTCTAGAGGAAGGAGAGGTGCGGGAGGGCGAGGGCGGACGGGGGTCCGCTAATGGTCTGAGTTCTTTTTTGCAGGTGTCACGGGGCCTGGGGACGACTGCGGCCCGGACACAGTCCAGGGACAGCGATGCGATGGAGCGGCGAGGTGTGGAGCGCTGCGGGGAAACATTGGTGCCAGGTAAAAGCAGTGCGGCGCGCACAGTGTCAGTGGGGGTAGAGGAGGGGGGGGCATTGGAGGGTGACCGGTTATGCAAAGGCAGGTATGTGACGGATAAAGCGGTGGGTCCCGAAGAGCCGTTGTCGGAATCGGCGGGAAACGCGGCGGCGGCGGCGGCCGGGGACGCGCCCGGGACGGCAGGAAAGGTGGCGGCAGGGGACGGAGGAGACAAGGTTGAGAGTAAAGAACTGAAGATAAAGCGGCTCCCTTATATGGGGGTCACGAAGCCTCTGGGGGCGCACTTAATGGCGTCCACTAAGGAGAGGATTTGGAAGGGGGAGTATGTGGAGCTGTTGAAGCTACTGCATAGGGAGGTCAGGTCGAAGGAGGGGTCGAAAGAGGAGGAGTATGAGCTGCAGAAGCGTCCGCGGGTCCCCTTGACCATTGAAAACTGGACGGCGGCGTTTCTGATTTTCGCGATTGTTTATTGCGAGAAGTTCCCGGAGAGGTCGGTGTCTATGTTCAAGTACATGGATGTGGTACGGAAGGCACAGATCACGGTGGGGGGGGGGGGGGGTTCGCGTGGGCTCAGTACGACGAGGAGTTTCGGGCCAGGATGGCATGGGATCCTGGACTGCGATCTCTGGCAACACACGATGGGGCTGGCGGGATCGGGGAAGGCTATCTTCACTGCCAGCGGGTTGCCAATAGTGTACCAGCCCTTTCAGGGGTGCCCCACCCATGGGGGGGTGGGGGCAGGGGCAAAAAGCCAACCCGGAGTGGCGAGAGCCTGCTGGGATTTTAACCGGGGGGCGTGTGCCAGAGAGCACTGCCGTTTCAAGCACGACTGCTCGGGTTGCGGCAGGTACGGACACCCCATGGTGCGTTGCTGGGGCCCCACTAGAGGGAGTGGACAGGTGCCCGGGACCCGCCCCGCAGGCGGGCGGTGGGCGAGGGGGTAGGGGCTCTGGGACCCAGGGCTCGTACTCCGGTTAAGGTGGATCGATTGTCAGCGGCCCTGAGAACCTACCCGGACATAGGGGCCGCGGAGTGCTTGCGGGACGGTTTCCGGGTGGGGTTTCGCTTAGGCTACGCGGGCCGCGTGAGAGGCGTTGGGCGGACAATTTGCGTTCCGCGAAGGAGCACCCGGAGGTGGTACAGGGCAAGTTGGACAAGGAGGTGCAGGAGGGCCGCATGGCCGGGCCATTTTTAGAGTGGCCGTTGGAACACTTGATTGTGTCCCCCATAGGGGTGGTGCCCAAGAAGGAGGTGGGACAGTTTCGCCTCATATAGCATCTGTCGTGGCCGGAGGGGAGGTCGGTGAACGACTTCATTGCAGAGGAGGAGGCCACGGTGTCGTACTCCTCAGTGGAGGCGGCGATGGAACTAGTGGTGCAGGCAGGCCAGGGCGCAAAAATGGCTAAGTGCGATATAAAGTCGGCTTTCCGGCTGCTGCCGGTCCACCCAGACGACTGGTGCCTACTGGGGATCCAGTTTCGCGGCCGCTGGTATGTGGACAAGGCGCTGCCGATGGGCTGCTCCATGTCTTGTGCCCTTTTTGAGTGTTTTAGCATGTTCCTCCAGTGGTTTTTTACGGAACGCACGGGTCCCCAGGGAGTGACTCATTACTTGGATGACTTTTTCTTGGTCGGGGCCCCAGACTCCATGGACTGCCAGGTGGCGCTGGACAGGTTTCAGGAGCTCATGGAGGGCCTAGGGGTGCCTTTGGCGCCGGAGAAGACAGTGGGGCCAGGCACGGCACTGTAATTTTTGGGCATTGAGCTCGACTCGGTGCAGATGGAGGCACGGTTGCCGGAGGACAAAAAGAGGCCGATGCTGGGCTTGCTGGAAACAATGGTGGCCAGGAACAAGGTGGCGGTGCTGGACATTCAGGTGCTGTTGGGTCACTTGAATTTTGCATGCAGAGTGGTGCGCGTGGGGAGGACCTTCTGTAGGCGGTTGGGCAGGGCGCTAGCGGGCAATAGGTCACCTCACCACCGGGTGCGTCTGTCGGCGGGCGTGCGGGAGGATTTGCGGATGTGGCGTTTTTTCCTGAACCAGTTCAACGGTGTGCCCTTACAGCGGGACGTGGACATGGTTTGGGAAGTACAGATCTTCTCGGACGCGGTGGGCAGCGACGGTTTCGGCGTGTACTGGGCCGGGAACTGGTGTGCGGAGCGCTGGCCCGAGGAGTGGAGAGGCGGGTGCCGGAGCATCGCGTTCCTCCAACTTTTCCCCCTGGTGGTAGCGATTTGGCTGTGGGGAGGGGTGCTCGCACACAGGAGGGTGATGTTCCACGTGGACAACATGGCGGTGGTGCAGGTGGTGAACCGCCAGTCTGCTAGGGATGAACAAGTGTTGAAGCTGCTGCGTGTGTTTGTGCTCGGCTGCTTGCGTCATGACATTGCCTTTCGCGCGGTGCACGTCCCGGGAGTCGACAATGACATTGTGGATGCCTTGTCTCGTTCGCAGTGGGGGAGATTCCGTGGGTTGGCTGTGGACGTGGACCAGGATCCGATGCCGATGCCGGCGCAGCTGTGGCAAGTGGGCAACACCGGATGTTACAGCTGGTTTTAGGATCATTGGCGAACTCGACCAGAGAAATGTATGTTTCGGCTTGGGGGGAGTTCTTGAAGTCCGGGGCGTGCTGGCGGCCGCCGGGAGCGGCGAGACAGGAGGATGTGGTGCGATTTGTGCTCTCGTTGATTGATAGGGGCCTCAGGAAGGTGACCATAGCCGGCAAGTTGGTGGGGGTAGCGTTCATGGGGAAGTGGTACTGGGGGTGCGCTCCGTCCGCGGGAGAGCTCGGGACAAGGATGTTGGAAGGCTGGGCCCGGGAATGCGGGCGGGCGGGGGCTTTGCGGCGGCCACTGTCGGAGGAACTGTTGGGGAGAGTGCTGGGGGTGTTGCACGGGGTGTGCTGGGACGAGAGGGAGGAGTGTTTGTTCGTGACCATGATGGTGTGGATGTTTGCAGGGGCATTTCGGGTATCTGAGCTGGTAGGGGGGAGAGGGGGCCGGGGAGTGAGTTGGTCTGAAGTACAGCTGGAGCCCAGGGCGGTGCACGTTTGGCTGCGGTGGTCGAAAACGGATCAGAGGGGGGTAGGCACCTGGGTGTCGCTGCAGGAGGGGGGTGGAGTGGCGTGCCCGGTGCGCTGGTGGTGGAGTTGGAGCGGCTCGAAGCAGGGGGACGGGTTGGTCTTTCAGCATGCGGGTGGTGCTCAAGCAACGGGGGCACAGTTGTTTGGGGTGTTGAGGAAGGCCCTGGGCAAACTGGGGGTAGATGGCGGGCAGTATGGCACCCACTCTTTTAGAATTGGGGCGGCATCGGAGGCGCATAGGCGAGGGTGGGGGAGAGGTGCCATCATGCGGTTGGGAAGGTGGTCCTCGGCTTGCTACAGGCGGTATGTGCGCGGCCCGGAGCTGGTTTGAATGAATGTGCGGTAGGTTGGGGGGGACTATGTTACTCACATCTGTTTTTCGTTTCAGGTTCGGTGGCGGGCCCGGCAGCTCAGGGCATGTTGATATGGATTGTGGGCCATTTTTTTGTGAAGAGGGCGAAGTTACAGGCCCAAGACAGCTATTTCGGGGAGAACCTAGGTTTCAACCTGGCACTGTTTCAGGTGGTGTGGCTGGGGAGGGGGGGGTATGAGGTGGAAGGAGCTGATAGCCATGTTGAACGGCATGGTGCACGGGGGTCGGTGCCCAGATGTTTTGGTTCTCCACTTGGGGGAAAACGATATGGTCAGGGAGACCGGCTTGGTGTTTATGAGGGTATGCGGAGGGACTTGGCGGAATTGCGAAGGAGCTGGGCCGGGTGTTCGGTGGTGATGACGGAGCTGGTTCCGAGGCGGGTTTGGCGCGGGCGAGTCGGCCGCAGGCTGTCGATAAGGCACGGAAAAAGATCAATGTGGAGATGGTCCGTTTTTGTCGACATCTTGGTTACACGAGGATTTGGCACCGGGATATACATTATGACGCACCGGAGATGTTCAGGGGTGATGGGGTGCATCTCTCGAGGATGGGGATGGACCTGTACTTGTTAGAGCTCCGGGAAGTGTTGTCTCGTTTGTTGGGTGTGCGCCGGGAGTAGGAGCTGTTGTTGCGTTCCGGGCGTGGCTGGAGACAGGTCGGAAAGGGGGGGTTTTCTGCGTGGGGGGGGAGGGAAAGGGAGAGGCGGTGTATTCACTGGCAATCCACCTTTCCCTGGGTGGCGGAGTTTTGGTGGGGATGTTGGCCAAGTTTGGCTGGAGTTCGGTTTTTGGCGTTAAGTTGGGGACTTGGGGACCGGGAGCGGGGAAATGGGTAAATAGTTGGGGGTTACATTAGAGGGTAGTTTGGTTACAGTTGCAAGAGGACAGACAGGAAGGTAGCATTTGTGAGGGTTTGGAGTTAATAGGTAGGGGACAAAGTTGGATACTCAGAGGAGGTAAAAGCTGTGATATATATATATTGTAATGTTGCGGGTGGAGGGATATTATCATGTGGGTTCTTAGGGGTGGAGGGAGAAAGACAAAAAGGGAGGTCAGGTAATTTGATGTCTAGAGAGGTAATAGTTTTGTAAGGCGGTTTGCCAGTTGGGAAATAATGTGATGTGCACCTGTTTCAATAAAGCAGTCTTTTTCACACACAAAATGGTAGTCGGTCTTGCTTGCCTCCCTCTCCCCCTCCCAAGAGGGGTTTGGGGGGCAACCGAGCCACGAGCTCTGCCCCCGGGCAGTTTTGGGAGGGGGAGGGAGCGCTGCATGGGCCCCGCCATTTTGTAGTTTGGGCTGCCTTTGGTTTGAACCAGGGGCAGCCCAAAGCGTACGTTACGCCAGTATCGGCGTGGGGGTATAAATTTGCACTACACCACGTTTCCATCCACCATTTTAGGTAACTGTACCTGGTGGCTGGGAGAGGAGATAGTTTTTGGCCCGCCCTCCCACCCTAATTTTGGGGTTTTTCTGTCAGGCGGCTGTGTTGGAACAGGTACACTGGGGAGGAATATGTTTGTATGTTTCGTCGCTGGAAGCAGGTGCAGGCGGAGTTTTGGTGGGGATGTTGGCCAAGTTTGGCTGGAGTTCGGTTTTTGGCGTTAAGTTGGGGACTTGGGGACCGGGAGCGGGGAAAGGGGTAATTAGTTGGGGGTTACATTAGAGGGTAGTTTGGTTACAGTTGCAAGAGGACAGACAGGAAGGTAGCATTTGTGAGGGTGTGGAGTTAATAGGTAGGGGACAAAGTTGGATACTCAGAGGAGGTAAAAGCTGTGATATATATATATTGTAATGTTGCGGGTGGAGGGATATTATCATGTGGGTTCTTAGGGGTGGAGGGAGAAAGACAAAAAGGGGGGTCAGATAATTTGATGTCTAGAGAGGTAATAGTTTTGTAAGGCGGTTTGCCAGTTGGGAAATAATGTGATGTGCACCTGTTTCAATAAAGCGGCCTTTTTCACACACAAAATGGTAGTCGGTCTTGCTTGCCTCCCTCTCCCCCCTCCCAAAGCTCAGTTTGTGTTTACGAGACACAAAGGCATTCAGTTATAGCCCAAATTGAATACATAACCTTTGTGAGAATGTGACAAGCTCTTTCCCTCCTAAAGTTGATAACAATATGCAGGTGCTAGCCAGGCAGCTATGTGGCAATATCAATGCTTTGCACTTTAGTATTAATGCAGGAACCCACTTTTATTACACTTTCTACATAAAGCATACTTTATTTGGATTCAATAATATTATTTAAGCTGTTATGACTTAAGCGTATGTTTCTTTTACACTGTACACCACATTTATAGGGTTTGCTTCTACATTCGTATGCAAATACGGCCCCATCCGTCATATATATCATGATCTTACCCAGTATTTGGGCAACCATAGCTGCTAACTGCGTCATGTCCCTGTTCTCAACTCGTCAATGGCCGCATAACCATAAACGGCTATTATTACCCTATGTCTCTTTTAAAAGAAGCTAATTATTGTTTCAAACTGAATGTTTGTTGCTCTGTGATTTATTTTTCTGCTATCTCACGCCTAACCTTTCTTTTTTGGAGCAAAAACAACAACGAGGTGGTAGCATGAATAGGGTAAGGTTATTTCACTCTCATGTAACAGTTCCTAATTCGATTTCATGTCTCAACTATATTTAGAGCATACTGCTACTTATCTGTGACTCTGTATTGGACCATGTCAGACTATAAGAGGTGCATCTGCCACATGCCTAACAACCCAGTGCTACGAATTTTCCCAAGTTCAACTTTCCCGTCACTGACTTTCAAACTGCCCTTCCAGCCTTTCCAAGTTGCGGCAGACATACGGCGGACACAATACACCATTATGGCATGTAAGAGATGTAGCTTACATGTTTCCTTCTCTGTTCCTGCTCCAGCAGTAGTTAATCATTGCAACTAATGTGCTTGACTCTTCTCGCGCCCTATCTGCCACTC